>NC_134837.1:253046917-253156442 GCF_004210375.1 Tachypleus tridentatus | reverse complement strand
CTCCTCATCATTGTGACTGACCTTTATTCTGTCAAATGGAGACGTTTTTTCATTTTCTTACCAATGCTAGTGGATTGTTTGATTATTATCCATTCTTACAATTTTATGGTGGTTTTGTACATCAATAATAGAGTAAGTACCAGATCTTTAACTCTTTGTTTTAAACACTCGACCTTATGGGCATCTATACAATGAATGTACTTTATAGATTCTCATGTATTGAAAGTAATGTGTACCTCATAGCAGGCCATCTGTATCATGTTCCACCTATTAAATAACAACTTCACCCACAAGTTTTCTGATGTGTATGCTTGCTTTGTTTGGGGTACTTATGACTTCTTTCCTCTTCAATAATGAAGTTTCATGAGTATAGATGAGGCTAGCAAACAGGGAGTTGATGTCACTCTCCTATTTGTAGAGAGGTTTTTTACTGCACAATAACATCATTATTCAATAATATAATTCATGAGAATTTATGAGAGGTTAGGTAGGAGTTGCCTGAAAGCTAGTGTCATGCAAATACTCATGGAAGATGCTAATAGAAGATAGAATCTTTCTCTGAAATGGTAAGTATCTAATGGAAACACATTTTCACATAAGAAAATGTTACTTTTCCAAAACCAGATCTTTGGTGACCAACTAGCAGGAAGGAGATAATAGAAAGGGAATTTCCATCTTCACCGTCACATCTGATGATGTGTTAAAATTTTTCCTCTTACTTTTACTTTAAGGCTTTCTGTTTGTTAGTGTTTCCTTTATTTTATCATTATTAATTAACTATAATTTCAAAATTCACTCCAGTGAACATAAATATTGAATTTCATGTGACTTTTTATACCCTTTTCACCGAGGAGAATTTTCAAAACATTTCTCAATTGGGCTTAATTTTCTGCTTTTTATTTTAGGTTGATCCACTCCTAATCTGTCTTATAGTGAAGTTATTTCTGTTTTGAGAGTCATGTCTATGATGGAAGTCCCTATACCTTTGACTCAAACTCACTTTCACATGTCACTGAGTATGATATAATTAATGGAATATTTTTGTAGGTTCCCTGAAATCCTCTATCCATCCATATCTTTCCTACAAGATCCTTTGTAAATTGTGTTTTTCAATTCCCAAGAGTTCTGATAGTTATATAGTCATTTGAATACTCAACATCTGTATACATTTACCATCTATCTAAGTCTTTTCTGGTCCCAAGTACCACAGCCTTCAGCTTAGATGGTAAATTAATTTATTCAGGATTAGACCAACTATTGTACTTACTATTTATCTAGACAAGAGTACTCGTACATTATCCACTTCTGATAAGTGTTAAATCTTACACTGTACACAGCTTGCCTATTGAAGAGTGTGTGTAAATCTGCTTTTCTTGATACTACACATTATTGTGTAAGGTATCAAGTGATGTTCATGACCTGAAATACTGAAGTATACAGCTGTAATGGTATGATGTGTTTAATGACTTAATTAATTCATGGTGCATATTTATTCCAGCTATAATTCATGGTCAACATAAGTTACTTGTACTTACATTTGGAATGCCATTGTATAGTTTTTTCTGAATGTATGAAAACCCATAAACCTGTGAATAACATACCACATGCTCATGTTGTGTAACTTACATGTTAATACCTAGTATGATATAAAAATAATCCCATATTTATTATTTTCTCACAGGTTAAATATTAACATGTTTAACATTATTAACAATACAAGTAGTTCTGTTAAATATTTAAATGTTTAAATACCTGTTTTAAGTTTTAATGTTAGTTTGTACACTACACCTCGTGTTAGTTTATACATGCAACCTTTTGTTATACATTCAACCTTGTGTTAGTTTATACATGCAACCTTTTGTTATACATTCAACCTTGTGTTAGTTTATACATTCAACCTTTTGTTAGTTTATACATGCAACCTTTTGTTAGTTTATACATGCAACCTTTTGTTAGTTTATACATGCAACCTTTTGTTAGTTTATACATGCAACCTTGTGTTAGTTTATACATCACACCTTGTGTTAGTTTATACATCACACCTTGTGTTAGTTTATACATCACACCTTGTGTTAGTTTATACATCACACCTTATGTTAGTTTATACATCACACCTTGTGTTAGTTTATACATCACACCTTGTGTTAGTTTATACATCACACCTTATGTTAGTTTATACATGCAACCTTGTGTTAGTTTATACATCACACCTTATGTTAGTTTATACATGCAACCTTGTGTTAGTTTATACATCACACCTTATGTTAGTTTATACATGCAACCTTGTGTTAGTTTATACATCACACCTTGTGTTAGTTTATACATCACACCTTGTGTTAGTTTATACATGCAACCTTGTGTTAGTTTATACATGCAACCTTGTGTTAGTTTATACATGCAACCTTGTGTTAGTTTATACATGCAACCTTGTGTTAGTTTATACATCACACCTTGTGTTAGTTTATACATCACACCTTGTGTTAGTTTATACATCACACCTTGTGTTAGTTTATACATCACACCTTGTGTTAGTTTATACATGCAACCTTATGGGGTGTAGGAAATTTATTGTTATATTAAATTCAAGTTTTAACTATGACTAGAATCTCAATTATTCTGTGGTTAAAAATATTCATGAGTTTATTCAGGATTTTAAAATACAATAAGAAACCTTAATAATCCATTTTTATAATAAACACATTAAATGCTTTCAACAATTCTTTAGATATCTGATAAACTTACAGTTCTGGGTGTTTGGTTTATTTGTTTCCATGCCCAGTGAATAATTATACAAAATGTTAAACTAATGTTCAAACACATAAGATCTATTTCTTATGTTCAAATGTGTAATAAATTCTTTTTGATGAACTTGTTATTTATAATACTGTATAATGAAAACCACATCTAACAAAATCATTTACTAGGATATTTTGTATCCAGTGTTCAAGCATGTAAAAATAGTTAGGCAAGAATGAAACAGTTTAGTTAAAACATTTATCTAAAGTATGAAATATACAAATAGATAGGGTTTGTCTCACTATATATATATATATAAAGTCATGCTTCTATTTTTATTGTATGTCAAAAACCTAATAAAAAGTTAGAATTAATGTAAAAGATCAATATTATTGTAAGTGGTAAGTTGCACATATCCTTCCCTCTCAAAATTAATAGGTTTTTCTCATACTGTTTCTGGCCAGTCAGTGGCTGAATGTAATCATAACAAAACTCTTTGATAATACTTGTCATCTGCATATGATCTGAATAAAGTAAATTAATAGTTGAAAGTACATTAAATACAAGATAAATGTTTTATAAAGGTTCCTACTTTAAATATAACTTTTTTTGCTACAGATAAGTGAGGTTTAGTAACCAGTAACAAGAAGGTATCTTCAGTAGCCATGGCACTTGAAAGTCTTTCAGACATAACAAATTAATCTGAGAGACCATATTTCCTTTCTATTAGCTATATTTTCTGCACCAGCAATACCAAGCATGGAGCACATGTGTTCTAAATTCAATTTTATTACTCATCAGGATCTCTACTACCTTACAATAAATTAATTAACCTGGACATGGTTAAGTACATCAATTGAAAGGGTTTGTCCTCCCAAAACCAAAACTATAACTAAATATCAGATCAGTCAAAAGATAATGGTATTATCTTACTTGATAAAACAAACAAAAAACTCAAACCCATTCGGTGAGCTGCTATACTGTGGCTAAAAACACCACTTTAGAAAAAGTTATTTATATATATGTAAATCATTACTGATAATCAGCTAATAAGGGTTGGAAAAACTGTTCAAATATGTGTAACCACAAAAAGGTACTGCATATATAAAATTTAATAATAAATACCCTGATATAAAAACTATCTTACACAGCAAATACTTGCCAAGTAAGAACATATCCAACAGCAAACAGCCTGGTAGTCAAACTGTTTGAATTAGCAAATACTAACTTATGGTGTAAAATCTAACAGTCTTATTGACAAATTATCTAGCATAGCAAATACCTTAAGAACATGTATTATTCAGCATCAAACAGACCAGTAAACAACCTGTTTGGCCAGCAAATATCTATAGCATGTGCAAAACTTAACAGCATACAAGTTGGCACAGTAAGTGTCTATCAAAAACATATTCAATAGCATATAACCCAGTGGGATAACTATACTTCAAAGCAAGTATTTTCTGTATGTGTAAAAATCCACAGCAAACAACCTGGTAAACAAACTGTTTTTCACAACAAAGATCTATTGATTATGTAAATATGTTACAACAGACACCAAGCAGACAACCCACATTTCATAACAAAGGTCTATCAATTATGTAAACATTTAACAGTTAAGCACCTCGGTAGACAACATACTTTTCACAACAAAAGGTCCATGAATTATGTAAACATTTAACAGTAAACAACCTGGTAGTCAACTTATTTTCCACAACAAAAGTTTATGGATGGGTAAAATTTAACAATACGTAGCTTGACAAAACACAATTTGGCACAATGAAAGTCAGCGAGCATTTATTTGCCACTATACACAACAATAGCTAGTGATCCACTTTCCAGGATCACATGGCTATTGCTTTGATTGTTTTATTCACTATTTGTACCCCAGTGGGGTGATACTACCTGGTCTCAAAAGTAAAATAAGCCCAGAAGTAGTTACTGGCAATCAAACATTGTGAACCTTCAAGATTTAGTAGCTGAATGAAAAAAATTAAACTACTGGTGTTGACTGGGCATGAAAATTTTGATAAAGGTTAGCTGTATTTGTTTACAAGAAATACACACACACACACATACATACATGTTAATAATAGATTAGTTATAACAATTGAAGATAATAGTAAGTTGTTGGAACAGATTTTAATACATGGTACAGACTTCATACTTTATAGTTTTAAGTGTAGTGTTAGTTTATAAAACTTATAAACTACATCATCAAATAAAGTGACAAAGTTCTGTGATGTTTAATTCAATCTTATAAAATATTAAATTTTTTCTAGTAAATAACTGTAGATATGACCTGAAATTGTATTTATCCTACCAATAACAACTGAGATTGCAGATGTTAAAGCAAAACGTCTTGTCACTTACAAACACATACCTTGGAACATGTGAAAGTTTCCAAAAGAACTGGAGTTAAAGTTTAAACTTCACCTAACGTTTTTATATATTCTCATGATGAAACATCACCATCAAAATCCATTTCCTTGAAAGATTTTTAATTATATCTTAAGAACGTAGTGATAACAAACAGTTGATGAAAGAAAGTTTACACACTGTAAGTGAAAGTTCAACTCCCAATATCAATTCAAACTAATTCCTCTTGCATTTGCTTCTTTCTAAATTAAAAGTTTTATAACTTCCTAAATGCTGTATATTTATATTAATATTTATAACACTGTTTATTGTATGATTATATTAATATTTATAACACTGTTTATTGTATGTTTATATTAATATTTATAACACTGTTTATTGTATGTTTATATTAATATTTATAACACTGTTTATTGTATGTTTATATTAATATTTAAACACTGTTTATTGTATGTTTATATTAATATTTAAACACTGTTTATTGCATGTTTAAATTAATATCTATACTAAATATTGTTTAATTCATTAATGTTATTGATTTACTGAAGATGAAATATGTGTAATTCAAAAACATTCATTACAGATGTTTACATGTGTTGCCATGGCATTACTATTTATTGTCAGTTTTGTTTCTACGTTCTGATTGCTGATAAAAAGTATTTTTATGTAAGATTAAAATGAGCAAAAATAAAACACACATCACAGTGTTAAGTCACAATGAAAGCTTCCTAATTACTTAAATCAACATGTTCCATTGTAATACTAAACACAAATTATCAGCTCATAATAACCCTTCAACTTGAGTATATCTTGTACTACAGGTATTGATGACACAAACACAGTCAAACAATCCTTAATAAAATATTGTGTAATAAAGTAAACTTTTCTAATATAGCCTCTATTACTGAGTCACACAAATTGAAATGAGTATCATTATATTTAGGTCACTCAGTAGACGTGTGGTATCTGAAGATGTAATTTCAACATCTTAATGTTTGAAATTTCCTTTTTTAACTACTGTTTTAGTGAATAATATTTAAATCAAGATAAGTTATTGATAAGTTGATGTGACAAACCTCATAACCTGGTTTAACTTATTATAATTGCAAATTTCCAACTAATTTAAACATCCAAAGTATAATACAATTACAACAATTTTTAATACACAAATCAGAGAGTCACATACAACCACAGCTCATATAAAATATTATAAAACTAGCCTGTAATAAGTGAAACTGTTTTTCCTTTGTTTTAGAGGGCCAGTATTTTGTAGAATAGAATCACATTTCAGTTGTAATACATTACACATGTATATATTACTATTATTTACAAATATATCTTAAAATTTCAGCTACTTCTCTTAGAACACTGAACAGTAAAGAAATACAGAAAACAATCTTCTCTCCTACTTTTAAAATGTGTGCTCACTTGCCACAACTTTCTAAGCCTTGCCAAATCTTACAAGTGGAGTATGTAAAACAAAATTTTTAATATTTTATATACACATTTTGAAATAAAAAGAATGATATGAAACTTGGACTTGATCTTGGACATCTGACCAGATAATTTTCAAGCATCCAGGTCAACTCTTCCAACCTGACCTGTAAAAAGGTGTAAATCTGGTCTGGGAGGTGGAAGAGGTACTCCAGCTGTGGTATTGTCTGTTTAGCCATCAAGTTCTGTTTGAAGCAGAAAGAAGAGGAAAATAGGAGAATGCAAGGGCTCTCTTGCAAGTTCCTCTTAATTATGTTTAATTCATAAGGAAATATCACGTGGGCCAGACCTTGGGGAATAAGAGCTTCCAAAGACAAGTCCCCAAATGTGATAAAATCTTTCAAGCAGGATTGTGCATTTTAAACTGATGATTCTATGGATTGAAGACGAACTGGAAACAGTTGATGTAAGAGTTCAAAAAAACCTTTTTATTATCAAACAATGAGTTGGAGTCAAAAGAAACATATCTACTCTCAACAAACAGTTGAGTGTACCAGGAGGCTACTGTCCATGATGGAGCAAGAGAATGTGATTTGTCCTTGTAATAATATAACTGTACTTCCTGGGAGTGGAGCATTTATCAAAAGCTCTGACCATCCAAGAGAAAAATGGAGGTGACCCAGCAAATGCAAAACAAAATATCTTGTAATTGATACAGACTGAAGAAAAAAAGTGTGTAAATCTATAGTAAATTCATACATGTCAAGAGGGTGTATCTACCCAACAAATCCAAACAACATAGGAGCTAAGGAAAACAAATGGGCAAAAGTAAACAACAAAAGAGAATGACCACCTTTCAAAAACTCTTCAGGGGAACAATGGATAGCATCAGACAAAAAGAAAATGTGAAGTAACATCGGTGGGTAATTAAAGATAAACAATGATGGTAATACTCTGCATATGAAATATCTATGTGCGAAACCAAACTTGGATTAATGATCCCAACTGTGAAGAATCTACAGAATTTGAATCTCAATGACAGACCAAAGTATGGGCATGTAAGATATCATGCATAGGAGAGGACAAACAGTATTCAGGAAAAGGATGTGTGTCACATAAAAAATAAAGTACAAAATGTAACAAGCCTGTCATGTCTTCATCCTCTAATCCAACATTCCTAGATTAAGGAAGAAAGACTGATAGTTAGGAGAACCCCCATACTGCAGGAATGACTTTATTTCACTGAGTACCAAATGTTCCTCTGTCAATAAAGGTCACCTGTGGATACAAAAAAAGTTGTACCAGTATCAATACTAGTACCAGTTGAAGAAGTCATAACAATAAAATGTAAATTCATAACTGAATATGAAGTATTACCGAGTATGTAACAACTGAAGATGAAAAATCTTGATAAACAAAAATATTTTATGAAACAAATTCATCTCTCACATAACTGCTTTTAGACTTTTAAATACCAAACACTAAGTTCAAAACTATGAACAAGTTTAAGCAAAATTTAAAACTTCAAAGCATGACAAGAAATAAGTCTAAATACTTGAGTAACAAATTAATAATAAGTTAGACTTTAATTCAGGTAGTGCTACCTGCATAAGTTGGTGTCACATTCCTGTCAGTAGGTTGTTGCATGGTTATTTACATGATACAGCACAGCTCAACCATGTTAAAACACATGAACATAAGTGAGAGTATGGTGGATAGTGGAAAGCAAAAATTTTGAGCGTATAGAGATCAGTAATAATAAAGAAAAGTTTTATGTAAGTAGAAGTATCGTACTGAAAGTTTTCATTACCTTCACACTTCTGTATTTCTTAATATTATAAAAATGACATATGTGTGCAAAAAGGAAAGAAATGAAATCCGAAGAATTATTTCTTTACAGCAATTAACCCCTTTTCCGATTAGTGATAAGATTCTAATATAATTATAGCTTACAATTTATGTTATTACTGATTTCGAATTTACAATATTTATCAAGTCATAAAAGCATTTTTTTTTTTTTGTCAACTTAGCTTCTTTTGTAATCTGGATGAGACGGTCGTTAACATCACAATGACTTTCCTCACATTGTCTTCCCCAGACGAATAAAGTTTGGTAAGCAACGCCTTTTTATCTTTACGAAACTAGTGCCATCTGTAGTATTTAAATTCAAATTGCACGAACAAAGGTTCTTCGTTATGTAACATTTGAACAGTTTCATTTTATGAATAAAAGCATTGATTTGGTGTAATGAAATAATAAAAGGACTGGGCACTTTTGAAGAGCGAATGGGAATCGTGCAAAACCACGTGCTCTGATCTTAAAATTTTAAATATATTTCTCCCCTGCTAGATCATGTTTTATTTAAATATTACAAAGTAAAAACTGGATTTCATCAGTACCAGTGAATAATGTAAGGCCATGTCGAAACACGTTAGGCCCGGCATGGCCTAGCGCGTAAGGCGTGCGACTCGTAATCCGAGGGTCGCGGGTTCGCGCCCGCGTCGCGCTAAACATGCTCGCCCTCCCAGCCGTGGGGGTGTATAATGTGACGGTCAATCCCACTATTCGTTGGTAAAGAGTAGCCCAAGAGTTGGCGGTGGGTGGTGATGACTAGCTGCCTTCCCTCTAGTCTTACACTGCTAAATTAGGGACGGCTAGCACAGATAGCCCTCGAGTAGCTTTGTGCGAAATTACAAAACAAACAAACGAAACACGTTAATGATAGGAACTAATCATTAGAAAAAAAATGGAAAACATATATATATTGAAATTTTGTTAATATTTATTTCTATTTATCTATCCTGTACTTCAGCGATATGAAGTGGAATTTCTATTGCATCAGGTTTGGGAGGACCCAAGGTTGGAGTATAACAGTGAAAGTCGACATAAAAGTTTGAATGCTTTAACACATGCTGGTAAAGATATGGATAACAGAAACGTATTTCATCAAACATGGCGACTTCAAGTATCCCCTTGTTCCGGTCCACATCACTTTCCGGGTTACTCCAGATGGCGTTGTCCAGTATACTCAAAGGTGTGTTTTTTTGTGTGTTTGTGTTTTCCTTATAGCAAAGCCACAAAGGGCTATCTGCTCAACCCACGGAGGGGAATCGAACCCCTGATTTTAGCGTTGTAAATCCGGAGACATACCGCTGTACCAGCGGGAGGCTACTCAAAGGTAGAACGAAGTCCGGAAATCATGATTTCCACGAATGTTTCTGATTTAGAACATACTGAGTAATTTATACTTGAATATTAGACTCTAAATCACTTGAAATAAATGCAAACAGAAAATTTTCTAAATAATTTATATTCTATCTTGTGAGATTATTCGTTTGGTTTTATTAGGCCGTTTGGTGTTTCAATTTTGGCTTCAAACCAAATGAAACTAATTTTTACATAATAATCTATAAGCTACTTGTATGTATATCGCTATTTGGTAGCCACAAACATCGTCTCCTATATTGTCATAGGCCCAGCATGGCGAGGTGGTTAAGGCACTCAACTCGTAATCTGAGGGTCGTGGATTCGAATCACCGTTACACCAAACTTGCTTACCCTTTCAACCGTGGGGACGTTATAATGTTACAGTCGATCCTACTATTCGTTGTTAAAAGAATAGCCCAAGAGTTGGCGGTGGGTAGTGATGACTAGCTACCATCCATCCTTCTAGTCTGTTAAATCCTTGTGTGGCTTTGCGCGAAATTAAAAAAAAACAAACAACGTTGTCATAGTATCCACAGTAAAGTACTTGTAAAGCTAACACTAATTTCTGTACACAACTTATATGAACTGACTCTCTTATACAGAGTCTCTGTTCACCATTGACACAGGACTCGTGTCTGCTCATATGTAATCTGGTGTCTAAAATTAACATTCTTAGCTCTACAATTAAAATATGAATAGAAAGTCCATATACGTGTATTGAATTAATAATGAAAGAATTATTTTTCGTAGCGTGTGCTTATTATATTTCAGGCACAGAACATTGGAAACTAAGGCCTAATTTTTCTTCTGTTTCAAATAATTTACGCACTACTTTTAGAATTCATTGCTCCGATATATGTTGAATAAATATGTACTTACATTTTGGGGGTGGTGAAATATTTGGAAACTGCTGTCTAATTTCTTCTTTATTTCGTATGTATTGAATGCAATAAGATTTACTTAAACATTAGCCCAAAAATACTTGAAACGAATGTCCAATTTATTCTCCAAAATGATTTATAAGGTATTTATTCATTTGAAAATTGTTTGGTAACATGTAAGTTTGTTTGTTTTGTTTGTTTTAAATTTCGCGCAAAGCTACTCGAGGGCTATCAGCGCTAGCCGTCCCTAATTTAGCAGTGTAAGACTAGCGGGAAGGCAGCTAGTCATCACCACCCACCGCCAACTCTTGGGCAACTTTTTTACCAACGAATAGTGGGATTGATCGTAACATTATAACACCTTTACAGACGATAAAGCGAGCATGTTTGGTGCGACCGGGATTCGAACCCGCGACCCTCGGATTACGAGTCGAACGCCTAGACACACTTGGCCACGCTGGACCCACGCGCAAAGCTACACGAGGACTATCTGCGCTAGCCGTCCCTAATTTTGTAGTGTAAGAATAGAAGGGAAGGCAGTTCGTCATCACCACACACCACCAACTCGTGGGCTACTCTTTTACTAACGAATAGTGGGATTTACCGTTACATTATAACGCTCCCACGGCTGAATGGGTGAACATGTTTGGCGTGACGGGGATTCGAACCCGCGAATTACGAGTCGAGTACCATAATTACCTTTCCATGCCGATCCTGGTGTATGTAAGTGTTATATTCATACGTCTTGAAACTAATACCAGTTTTAGTTCAGAAAGGACTTAATAAGAATATTTTTCTTGTTACAGTTGGTTATTCGATTCTTAATTAAACAAAATATAATGTTCGTAATATTTCACCTTTTTTTCCAACAGCATGATAGTTCTTGTTTTATGGTATGAAATCTTTCATATCTGAAAAGTCTGTACGTTGTATGAAGCAGAGTTTTAACACTAGAAACTTTGTAACTGAAACTAAGTAACGTGAGAATGTTCTGTGATATATCGAACATCTGAACAACGTGATAATCGACGTCTACTTTTACAGTTTCCGAAAGGGTTTTATCATTGTTTTTCCTGTTACAGAAGAGAGATGGTTTTAAACTGTCAAGGAAACTTGAGAATTTTCCCTTTTGACAATCCTAAGTGTCCTTTTGCTCATGAAAGTGGTAAGTGTAGTAATATTTTTTTGCCTAAAATTAGCTCAAAAATCTATTGTCGTTACTGTAAAAATAGCATGTAAATTTTGCTTGTACAATCGTTATTTAGAATATCATACGTAAAGACTTCCAACATCTTAGTTACGAATTAAAATATGGTATAATTAAGACTGTGAGTTAGAGACACCGTTTGGTCTGTCTTTAACTGTTTTAGTTAAAAAACATTACGTTTGTTTTCATGTGTTTCAATTAGAAATTATGTCTATCCTCAACTGTTTTAGTAAAAAAAAACATTACGTTTGTTCTCAAGTGTTTTGTTTAAAATACAAGAATTATAATTATTAGAAATTTCTTATAGTTCAACATGCACCTAATAACTGGTAATTTAGGCTTGTGAAGTACGTGCTTACGTTAATCTCAAATGGTTGTTGTGTGATTATTGTTTTCTTTCTTACTTTTCTATATTGACAGACTCTTGTGATTGAACGTCCTTATCAAGTAGGAAAAAATTAATTAAACTTGATCTACACTGATTTTACTCTTCTCGTAGTGTTCCAAAATTTAAGAATTGAGGAATTTCATTAACCATCATAAAGGGTCTAAAAAAACATTGTTCAGAACGTCAAAAGTGCTACTTTTTAGCGATGTCGAGAAAACCCACTTGTAGAGAAATATATATATGTAAAAACGGCTCGTTTGGGTTGTGAGAAAATATTTTACGTAGAGGAGCGAACAACGTTTCGACCTTCTTCGGTCATCGTCAGGTTCACAAAGAAAGAGGTAACTGACCGGAAGCTGACCACATGTGTGAAAGGGGTTGTGTAACTGCGTGTCGGAATGTAGAGGGTGTGTTTAGATGTTTGAATATATAATTTTATATTATTATTATTTGTTATATTATTTTTAATATAGGTATAAAGGTGTTCCTTTGTATTTGTTTATTTTGGACTTGAGTTGTTGTATAAGTAAGGCTTCTTTAATTTTGCGTTTGTTTATGCTTGTTTCATTATTTAGTATTTGGGCGTTTTCTATTTTTTGTTTCTCAATAAATAGTGTCTAACGAAAAGTCAGAGGTAAAGCTACAGTGGTCGTCCACAGAAAGGAACATAATCAACGCTACATCTCTGAGAAAACACAACGCTTATTTGGTGAAAAACAATACAGGAGATTGTGACAGGAGATACACCTGGCGAGGCAAGTGTGTGTGTGTGTGTGTTTTATCATTAAAAACTTTATTGTTGTTGTTGGATTTCATGAAAAGCTACACAAAGTTTATCAAACAATATGCATCTCTGATTGTGGGCCCGGCATGGCCAGGTAGTTAAGGCGTTCGCCTGATCATCCGAGTGCCGGGGGGTTCAAATTCCTGTTGCACATGCTTGCCCTTTTAGCCGTGGGGACGTTATAATGTGACGGTCAATTCCAGTATTCCTAGGTAAAAGAGTAGCCCAAGAGTTGGCGGTGGGTGATGATGACTAGTTGCCCTCCCTCTAGTCTTACTCTGCTAAATTAGGGACTGCTAGCACAGATAGCCCTTGTGTAGCTTTGCGCGAAATTCAAAAACAAACAAACAAACAAACAAATAGTGATTGTGAAACACAATTTGAAATAAATACTTTTCTGAAAGGAACAAGGAGTGGCCAAATGTTTATTGTGCTCAGACTGAATCCGAGAATTCATTATATGCTGTTTACTTTAGCTTCGTGGGTGTGCTATAATAGTGACAGTTAAATCTCGTTATTCAGTCAGAAAATAATAGCCCATTAGTTAGCTTTATGTTACTAACTGGTTAACTTCCTTATAGTATGCCAGATCAAAACTTAGAAGCAGTCACAAATAGATAGAAGTTTCGTGTAGGTTTCTAGAGACATGTGTTTGTAATTATTTTTATGGTATTAGCCTACACTATCATTTTAATTCTGATTATTAGTGAGATGTTTTTATAATATTTATATGCTAAGTATTTTATTCAATTTTTGACTCTTAATCTGTTGCTGTTTTCGAAAAAGTCCTGAAAAAAGACCATTTCTATGTTCTTAGATACAATGGTTATGTATTCTCAGTAACGATACTTTGTGAAATCAAGTGAAACTCTCCTATACGTTATGGGGTATGTATTGAGAGATTGGTTGCTGCCTCAACTTATAAATTCCGTGTATTTAGTTTCTCAGTATGAATGTGCTTGACATTATCATTTACTTTAACTGTTGTTGTTTGCTTAGTGGGAACTCCACAATCGGCTATATGTGCTCAATCTTCCATATCTAATCACAGACTTTGGTCAGTAACTTCCTGCTGGACAGCCCATCATTTGTTCATATTATACTTCATTTTTATCTCCAGGTCCTCTACACGATAAGATAGCTGATCTAATTTAAATATAATAATTACGATAAACACTGGAGAACTTTATATTGATAGCCAACCGTATCTGACACTAACTGTTTTCTTAACACTTCCGTAGATATTTTTTGGAACTAAACACGAAGCTACACAATAAGCTATCTTGCTCTGCCCATCATGGGTATCGAAACCCGGTTTCTAATGGTGTGAGACCAAAGACATGCCATTGTAACACTGGAGGCCTTTCATAGATAACAACAACTTATTATAACCACCTTTTAAAACATCAAAGCTAATAAATGAAAAACTAAATATTTTCGAAAAAAACGACATTAGTGAGTCAGGAATAACTGGTTGAGTTTCACTATTAATTTTTTTTTTTTTTCTAATTAGGCATGAATGTGTTTGTTGTTTTAGTAGCAAAATGAATTTGCATCTCAATCAATAGATAGTTATATAAATACTTCTTCCTGATTCCCTTTTCTTTCGTGAATCAACTGCAGTAATCGCTGGTACGTCTGGGTCGGTGTTAAAAATATTCTTGCAAAGTGATTGATAAATTGGCACAGTTGCAACGGCTTCCTAGTGGCTCAGCGTTAAGCCTTAAGGCTCAAACCACTAATAACCGGGTTTCGATACTCGTTTTAGGTACAGCACAAATAGCCCATTCCGAATAAAAGCGTTGTAATTATTATTGTGCAAAATATTAACAAATGACCTAAAGTCACTAGTCAGTTAGTTAGTCTGTACATTCTTTGAGTCTTCAAAAACTTGCAGTTGTTCTAGGATTCGACAATAGATGTCGCTGCATATTATGTCTTAGGAAATTAAAGGGATCCGGTATTTCAAAATAAACATTTGTAAAACAATATTTTAGTAGCTACTTTAGTTCGATTTTAAGACCACCTATGTTTTTATTACGGTCTCATACTCAACACAGTTTATTTGTACAAGCTTATGTTTCAGTTTTTGGTGGTTTTTATTTATTTATTTCATGAACATTCCCACTTTTGTTTATTTCTTTAAACACTTTCATTTTAGCCTAACTTGTCAGAGCTGGATTAGAATACCTCTTGAGCTGATTCTGGTTAGGTCATCATTTGTTTAAATTTTACCTTAATATATGGCCCAACATGGCCAATTGGTTAAGGCACCGAGGGTCGCGGGTTCGTATCCCCATCGCACCAAACATCCTCGCCCTTTCAACCGCGGGGGCGTTATAAATTGACGGTCAATCTCACTATTCGTTGGTAAAGGAGTAGCACAAGAGTTGGCGGTGGATGGTGATGACTAGCTGCTTTACCTCTAGTCTTACACTGCTAAATTGGGGTCGACTAGCGCAGATAGCCCTCCAGTAGCATTGCTCGAAATTCAACTCACGCCAAACCTTTATATACATAAACAAGAGGATCAGTTTGCAAGTTGTCCTGTGCTACTGCGTGATTATAATGCTAATTCAAATATTGTAATATTAAGTATTTAAATAATTCGTTCACACTATAACAGTCGTATTCATAAAATTTAATAAGTAAAGTCTTGACCGGTATTATACTCGTATGTGTAATGTCTTGTTAAACCTTAAACACTTTGCTATGGGATTAAAGGTCTTGTCGGCAATAAAAGTGTCACGTGTAGATTGGTTGACACACTCTACTTTGATTTTACTCATTTGTTCTAAGAATTATATTTCTTTATTCCTTGTACTTGTCTTAGAGAAATAGTACTGGTATATTTGTGTATATGTAACCTTGTTTCTTGTTTGTTTGTTTTCGGATTTCGCACAAAGCTACACGAGAGCTATATGCGCTAGTTGTGCCTAATTTAGCAGTGTAAGACTAGAGAGAAGGCAGCATGTCATCGCCACCCACCGCCAACTCTTTGGCTATTCTTTATCCGATGAATAGTGTGATTGACCGTAACACTATAACACTCTCACGGCTGAAACTAGAAGCATGTTTGGTTTGATGAGGATTCGAACCCTCGACCCTCATATTACTAGTCGAGTGCCTTAATCAACTGGCCATGCCGGGCCATTGTTGTTTGTTGGACGTCAAGCACAAAGCGACACAATGAGCTATCTGTGGTTTTCCAATCATGCGTATCGGAACCCGATTGTTAGCATTGTAAGTCCGCTGTGCCACAGAGAGCACGTAATGACGTGTGAAGAAAACCAACAAAAACACCATAGTGGAATGTTTAGCTGTTTAACCGACCTAGCTCATGGTGTTCTACTGGTCCAGGTTAACATATTAACTCTTTTCGCTCTTCCAACAGACGAGTACAGCTGTTTAAGAGTTCTACTCGTTTTCACCCGAGACAAATCTTTCTACATCAGTACCGTTTTCGCTCCGGGAATTATCCTGATTTCCAGTTCTTTCATCAGCTTCTGGCTGGAAACCAACGCTGTGCCAGCCCGCGTCATGATCGGAGTGACCACGATGTTGAACTTCTGTACTACGACCAACAGTTTCCGGTCCACGCTACCTGTGGTTCCAGCATAACTGCGATGAACATGTGGGATGGGGTTAGCATATTTTTCATCTACGCCTCCTTGTTGGAGTTCATAGCAGTAAACTACCTGTACAGAAATCCTGGGTTTCACCAGTCCACCAGTCGTCCAGAATCTGCAGTGAACCAGCCTCCGACGGAACCCACATGAACAAGTTCAGCAATGACCCGAGAGAGCCGCAAGTTCGGGAAATATGGGGTGGTACGATTTTTGTTTGTTTGTTTGATTTTGTTTACGAAGCACAAGTTAAATCATTCCGATTAACGTACACATAATATCTATGCATCTTAAGACTCATTATTTGTGGTGTTTCTTTTGTCTGTTCTTTCTCTCACTTCTATAGTACATGTTTTCTGTTTAAATATTTCTTTCCTTTGGGTTTCTTACTAATCGTGCTCAAAAGGTTTTTGTCACTGTTGTTCTAATTGTTCATATATTTGGTATTTTATCGAAAATTCGGTAAATCGTAATATTTCGTACGATATTTTACTGAAAATAAATGGTAAAGAAACGTAAGGAAGGTGAAAGTTGCCCCTCCCAATGACTCAGCGGTATGTCTGCAGACTTACAACGCTACAATCCGGGTTTCGATACCCGTGGTGAGCAGAGTACAGATAGCCCCTTGTGTAGCTTTGTGCTTAATTCAAAACAACAACGGTAAAAGTTAAATTCTTTATGTTTAATTATGCATGTCTCAGGGTGTATTTTGTAGGACCATAGACAACTAATTTCCAATTGTAATTCAAGAGAACTCCGGAACTCATAAAGTAATTACAGAAGAGTATAATATATATATATATATATCGTTATTTTATGGAAAAAGAAAGCAAAGCAAAAAAAAAAACGAACAGTGCAAACTATTTCGTGCCATTTCGTGCTCACTGCTTTATAAACTAAATCAAGATGTTGGTTGTTCTACCTACAATTAAGTCGTCAAACGTTTTTACTTTGCCGTTGAGTGGGTAAACAGTTAGATATTATTTTCATGTATTTCTACAAACAATTTGAACATAATATATGCATAAGTATTTACAATTCCTTATGTAACTGAGCTGCTAAACAAGGAGTTGGAGATTTTAAAAATTATGTAATACACTGCAGTGACATCACAACTTTTTAATTATTTGTTTGGAATCAAGGACAAGGAACGGATTAGCTGTTTTCTGCACATCATGGGTATAGAAACCTGGTTTCCATTGTAAGTCGGTAGTCTTACCACTGTGTCACTAGGGGCGTATTCTTTTGTAAGCTCTTCATCCAGTGATGTGTGTTTGTTTTTGGAATTTCGCACGAAGATATGCGAGGGTTATCTGCGCTAGCCGTCCCAAAATTAGCAATGTAAGACTAGAGGAAATGCATCTAGTCAACACCACCCACTGTCACATTATAACGCTCTCACGGCTAATTGGGCAAGCATGTTTGGTGTGACGGGGATTCGAATCCGTGATATTCAGATTACGAGTCAACCTCTGGCCATGCCGATCGTGAAGGGAGGGGCAGATTTTGAGATTAATTAAAAATACAGGGTTGCCCGTAAGTCCCTACCCATCCATATCTTATGTATCCAGTGTATCTGTTTGCTGTCCTCCATTTCATATACCCACGTACTTGTCACAATACGCTCTTTAAGTGTAAATGGGCTTACATCGGCCATATTTCTCTGAAATAAAGAAACAAATTGATAATATATGGGTAATTGAATATTACATAATAACATATGGATGGGTAGGGACTTACCGGCTACCCTGTATATTTAACGGTCCCACCGTCTGGGTTGTTTTTGTTTTACTGATTTCTAATTTTTGTTTTATATACAAAATGTCTGAAATAACATGTTGTTTTTCTACTTTGTTCAGGGTAGTTGTTCTCACAAGATTGGACTCGAAGACAACATCCATGAAAGTAATAATATCCAACCAGAGGTTCCCACGATAGATGTAAACCGATTCCGCAGAAGAAAATCCAGAATTGTTGCTTCGTTTGCTGATTGGTTGTGCCGGTCTGTTGTTGGAGAACCGTGCATGGGAACTCGACCAAAACTTGCCAAGAAGATTGACAACGTCTCCAAACTGGTGTTTCTCTTGCTGTTCTTTTGTTTCGCTCTGGGATTCTTCTTAACATACGCAGTGATTGAACCAATGCAAGACGAAAACTGGACTCTTACTGAGTAACAATGAGATGATAAACAGTCAAAACAACTTCCTCCTGTATAGAACTAAAACATTGTGCTCTTTCAATCCTTGGGTTACGTGGCTTGAAAGCAGAAGTGAGAAGACGCATAGCTCCATGATAAAAAAACAAACACAAATGAAAATACTCAGTATTGGATATTTTATTCATTCTCAGTTTTCCTTCCGAGAGTAAGTCTCAACATCGTTGCAGACCGTTGTTTTTCTAATGCAATGTTTCTATTGTGACGTTCCACCAGCCCTTCTGGAAATGTCTACAGTTCTAAACAAACCACATCTTTGTCGAGATTAGAATTCAAAACGTATAAAACTTTTTCATTCTCGCATTTACTTATTGTTGATGGATCATTCACAATCTGCGTTGTCAGTTCTGATTTGTATATTACAATGCATCAGGCCAAGCGTGTTAAAGCGTGCGACTCGTAATCTGAGGGTCGCGGGTTCGCATCCCCGTCGCACCAAACATGTTCGCCCTTTCAGCCGTGGGGGCGTTATAATGTGACGGTCAATTCTACCATTCGTTGGTAAAAGAGTAGCCCAAGAGTTGGCGGTGGGTGGTGATGACTAGCTGCCTTCCCTCTAGTCTTACACTACTAAATTAGGGACGGCTAGCATAGATAGCCCTCGAGTAGCTTTGTGCGAAATTCAAAAACAAAAAAACAATACAATGCATTACACTATTTTAAGTTGACAGTTCTGATTTCTATATTACAATGCATCACACACTATTGTAATTTCACTGGATTATTTATATGCTGTTTTTTCAAGCGGCGAATATCTCGAATTTTATATTTGATTTCTAGAAATTAAATGAGCCCTAACGTTTACAAGAGAAGTGAGGTTTCTCAGAAGAGTGATTCTCTATTACCTCCATTGAATTTGTGCCTGAAAATTGCTTTGTGCTGGTAAAAAGGAAAGTTTAAATAATATTAGTTTGTATATAGTTAACAGAAAACTGTTAATTTAAAATATGGAATACTACAGGGTGTTCGGAAAGTCACTGTGCAGTTTGAAAGCAGCGATAACAGCATTTATTCAGTCTATTTCAAGCCAGCAACTGATGGCGGTGTTTAGAAACAAAATAAGAAGGATCCAGGCCTGTACTGATGTCAACGGGGTCACTTTCAACATTGTTTATAATTGTCATTCATATTTACCTCCCGTATTCTATATTGAAACATGTCTGTTAATAAATATATAAGTGTACAGTGACTTTCCGAACACCCTGTATTTTGATTTGTTTTTACGTCGAATATAGAGTGTGCTGTAATTTTCTGGTGTTAATAGGGACAATGTATAACATTGTTGGTCAATCTAGTGAATGGAATTAATTAGGTATTTATGGTTTAGAAGTGGAAGAGTCTGCCTTACACTAAGTAACATTCATATTCACGGTTCATTGTTACATATTTTTATGTTCATTGCTATATTAGAATTAATACATGAACACAATTCCATCGATACAAGAAGATAACACAGATGCCACTCACATGATATATACATATATAACAAATGGGAGTTGGCAAGGGTGGTCTAGTAGTGAGCATGTCGGATTGTTAATTCAAGGGTAACTGATTCAGGTGTTGCTGTAAAACTAAAGTCGTGGGTTAATTCAGGGACAACTGATTCAGCTGTTACTGTAAAACTAAAGTCGTGGGTTAATTCAGGGGTAACTGATTCAGCTGTTACTGTAAAACTAAAGTCGTGGGTTAATTCAGGGGTAACTGATTCAACTGTTATTGTAAAACTAAAGTCGTGGATGCATTATAACACTGGCGATCAAATCCCACTATTAGATTACACTAGTCTCAGAGTTGGTGTAGCATGCTGGTTACTAGCTTCCTTTTCTATGTCTATCCGTTCAATACTAGAGAAGTCTAGCGCATTAAATCAGATATTGAGTTACTTTCAAAACAAGTTTTGATCTTTCCTTATAATTGGAATTTATTTGGTCAGATTATTTTAATATACCTTGAATTTCGCAGAAAATATTTTATGATAAGTAGCCTCAAGAACTTGGAGATAACTTATAAATTAATTGAACATATGTTGACCAACAATTTATCGGTTTCTAGCAGGTTTTGTATTTGTTCATAATATTCTCACTAACTTATCCCAACTTAGGATTGATTAACGCCCCCACTAGTACAGCGGTATGTCTTCAGATTTACAACGCAAAACCATGGGTTTGATTCCCCTCGGTGGGCTCAGCAGATAGCCCGACGTGACTTTGCTATAAGAAAACAAACAAACAAATATCGATTAATAATATATAATTAATTCTATAAAATTTTATATCTTGATTGGTATATATTTATAGAATGTATAAATAGTTATAATAATGATAATTCATTTCTTCTAGTGCAGTGATGGCGAACCTTTTAGAGATTGCGTGCCTCAAATGTGACCCAAAATTATTTTGTCTATCCGAACGTGCCAGAATTTTCATATAAATGACAGTTACTTTCCAATAAAAAACCGACTTTTTGATGAGTATCTTTATTTTAAAAAAAGTCGAATTACAAAAGTTTCAATGAAACTAATAAATAGCCTTGACTTAAATTTTGTATATTTTGTCTTGAATTTTATTAAATCAATGCGATCTCTGCTGTTGTGAACACTCGGATAACTTGTTAATTGATGGTTCATATTTTGTTGATTTGAGAGCAACAGATGCAGCACTCAGTTCATCTGTAAGCTTGTTTCTTCTGTTTGATTTGATGAAATTCAAAGTTGAAAACAGCTGCTCACAAGCGTAAGATGATCCAAACAAAGTAAGAAAAGCTATTCCAAGTAATTTCATTGACTTAAAATTAATTGGCAAAGAATTCCACACTTTAAGAATTTCATTTTCACAACTCTTTGCAACGTTTTCTTCCAAGATCCCTCCACACTCTATTTTCTCAAGTGTTTTACGCAGGGCACAGAATTTATTAGTCCAAGTATAGTTTTCCTGAAATTCTTCCAGCTTCATTTCTAGAGTTTTCAAAACCAACCTGTGTAAACAGGAAAGATCGAGATCTTCAAATTCAGTTTTATCGGGAAAGGTAAGAAAATACAAAGTTTTTTCTATCTTTCTAAACTGCATAAATCTGTTACTAAAATTCTCCTTCGCTACCGCGATAATGCTTGAGTTGTCGAGTTTTCTAAATGCATTTTCAGATTTGGAAAATATTTGAGTTCCCCACCTTCGATGTCTTTTTCAAAAACTTGCAATTTTCTCTCAAATGCCTTTATATCACAGAACATTCTTTCTGCTGTTTTTCCTACTCCTTGTAGTTTTGTGTTCAGTGCATTGAAGTGTGATATAAAGTCTGTAAAGAACATGAGGTTATTAAGCCAAGCCACATCAGTGAGCTGTAGAAAGTCTTGTCCTTTTTCATGCATAAAAAATCTAATTTCGTTCAAGCAAGCAATAAATCTTTCCAGAAAACGTCCTCTGCTCAACCATCGGACATTTTTATACATAATTAAAGTACTATATTGTGCTTGAACCTCATCAAGAAGTGTTTGAAACTGACGAAAATGAATCGCACGAGTCATAATGTAATTCATCATTTTTGTAACATCTTTGAGTATATCATCTAATTTTTTGCTACTTTCTTTTGCACAAAGAGTTTCTTGATGTATAATACAATGAAACTGGATGACTTGATGTTTTATTTTGTTCTCAAACAACTTTATGAAACCAGATGTTGACCCAACCATACATGGTGCTCCATCACTAGTGATCGAAACTGTCTTTTCGGGCTTAATGCTTTGTGTCAAAAAACATTCCATCACAGCATTGTAAATATCTACTCCTTGTGTTCTTCCGGGTAAAGAAATCAGTTTCACCAATTCTTCCCTCATGGAGTCACCAACAACATAACGCAAAATTACTGCTAACCTTGCATGATTATTTATATCCGTACTCTCATCCAAACACATGGAGTAACAAGAAGCCTTTTGTAACTCAGTACTGAGTTGTTGATTGACATCATTTGCCATACGTAAGATACGATCTTTCACGGTATTTCTGCTAAGTGGTACCTCACAGATTCGTTGTAAAATTTCACGTTTATTTGAAAAATCACTAAAAAGGAAATCACTTCCAGCTAACATAGTCGTTTTTATGAAATCTCCATCAGATAGAGACTTACCATGTTTAGCGATACATAATGAAGTTTGAAAGCTGGCCTTCGTCAAATGGTTAGGTTTAGAAAGAAAGTTTCCAAGATTAAGACATTGAGAATGATATTTCCTCAGTTCGTTTGCAAGAAATTCCTCCTTTTCTGTTTCATCAAGTTCAGCAACATTTTTGTGGTTGGTTTCAAAATGCCGTTTGACACTAGAAGTACGACACACAACACTTTCACCACATAAAATACATAACGCTTTACCGTTGCGTTCAATGGTTCCAAATAATTTTGTCCAATTTTCTTGAAATAATCGTCCACTATCCATTAGCTTTGCCTTCTTTGCATTCATTTTTGGTATAACTTAAACACTCAAAAGTAAAGTTTAATGAAACAAACTTTTAAAAATTTACTTAAACAAAGAACAGTTAAATATTTAAACAAATTAAATTGGCCCGTTTTGTTACTGTAGCTTTTTTAATGCCATGATAATGTGGAGTGCAAAATTTAAAACTAAACACGATTGGTTAAAAAATATTCTCAAGTTAATCAATAGTTTATAATGTTTCGCATTTTAAGCTGCATTTAGCTTGTATTATATTCAAATTTTCAATAAAATTACAAAGAATGATTTATGACAAGTTTTCTGTTTTTTGTATAATTCTTCATGACTGCAGAATAATAAGTAACCGATATAATTATTTATTCATATTGGTTGAAGACCTATACGAATAGATGTAATGACTTACGATGCCACCCCCGTCGTTCAAAAGGTTCGACATGCAACCTGTAGGGATAATATCCCTGGGATATATTATAGTATTAATCTAACCCGAAGTAGAGACAAGGGCTGACGTTAAGGCGCATTAAACTGGGAACAACGATTTCCCAGGCTTTACCAATATCCAATCCTTCTTATCGATCCTACCGGGAATATCCCTAGTTCTAGTGTTAGCTACACTTACGCGCATTGCCTCCTCTGCACCACGAGGAGGCCCTGAAAATCGAAGTACTTGAATCCTAGTGCTCTCAGGTCATGCCACCTCTCGTAATTACCTAGTTCGCTATATACTTCTTAGCAAAGATGTGGGAATCTTATCACGTGCCAGCAATCGTGGCCTTGCGTGCCACCTCTGGCACGCGTGCCATAGGTTCGCCATCACTGTTCTAGTGTAATTAATATTTCTCTACTTTTTATATTGGCTATTACATTCCGACTAATGTTAGGAGTCTTTTACACGCTTTTTGGTATGTTTTCTTTATACTAATACGATAATAGCATTCCATCCTATTGGGCAAGCGTTTCTTGCCAATGTGTTGACTCCTACTTAATATGTTATTTCAATTATAAATAATATCCAACAGTTCTTTAAATTATTATTCCTACAATAATGACCCCAGTGACACAACGGGATGTCTCTGGTTTTACAACCCTATAAACCGAGTTTCGACAGCCGTGATGGGCAAAGCACAGTAACCCATTGTGTAGCTTTGAGTTTAACTGCAACCAAAACCTACAAAACACACCCAGTGGCACAGCGATATGTCTAAAGGTGTACAACGATAAATATCGAATTTCGATACCCATTGTGGGCACAGCTTTGTTCTTAACTATGAACAGATAAATCTTTCTACAACGTAAATTCTAACTGACTAATTACAGTGTTTTATTAAAAGCCATGTATAAAAATAAAATATACAGTGCACGTGAGTAGTAAACCTGATGTACATTTTGTTGTTCGAATCCCCGTCACACAAACATGCTCGCTCTTTCAGTCATGGTATCATTATAATGTGACGGTCAATATCACTATTCGTTGGCAAAGGAGTAGCTCAAGTGTTGGCGGTGAATGGTGACGACTAGCTGCCTTCCCTTTAGTCTTATTTAAATTAGAACAGCTAAATTAGGAACGGCTCGCGCAGATAGTCCTCGTGTAGCTTTGCGTGAAATGGTTGCAACAGTGATATCGACTTAATATAACATATAACATACTGATTAGGAATATCAAGGGATCTTTTGACTCTCCCATTCTATAAGACAAACTACAACTGTTAAAAAACTAGCTCTTATCATTCATATATCTATCAAGATTTCTTTAAAATTCGTTTATATTTCTGCCTCCACAACACCCGTAGGCAACCTATTTCATAAGCTACCAACCTCCTTATTTGAAAAAACAAAACTGTCTTATCTGAAGACGGCTTTTGCCTTGTCTAAATCTATATTTGTGTTCCCTAGTTCTATGATTCTCACTTTTAAGTATGAAAAATGTTGGTACATCAATATTATCAATTCGTTTTACAGTTTTAACCTCTAAAATCATATGTTCTCTAATTTCTTTTTCCAAGAGAAAACAATTTTAAGGACCTTAACCTTTCCTCATATGACAACTCCTCCATTACAGGTACCATTTTAGTGACTCTCCTCTGAACCCTTTAAAACAGTTCAATATCTCTCCAAAAGTAAGTAGCACAAGAAGAAACAGAATACCCCAAATGTGGCCTAATCAATGATCTATACATTGAAATTATAACATCTTTACTTTTATATGTAATATTTCCATTGATACATTCTAAAATCCTACTTCTAGTAATAGCACATTGCTTGGATGACTTGAGAGACTGATCAGCCATTTCACCAAGATTCTTTTCTTTAATTACGTTTTTAAATTATCTCTATATAAATTGAATGTATAATTCAAGTTATGATATCCCACATCCAATATGTTGCATTTATTGTAATCATCAGCAGCATCTTGATAGCTTGCAGCATCCAAAACCTTAATATCATCTGTAAACCTAAGTAATTTATTGTCCATTTCTTCATCCACGTCACTAATGTAAATAAAACAGCAATGATCCTAACACTGAGCCCTGAACTACATTTATACAAAATTCCGCTTTCCTCCATCAAGCCATTCTTCCATCCAATAAGTTAACTTAACCCACACACCTATAGAGATAAGTTATTTATTTCTCCAACGGCAACTTGTCAAATGCGTTCTGAAAATCCAGATACACCAAATGTACGCACTTAGCTTCATCTATATATGCAGTAACATTTTCAAAAGCATGTCAAAAGATTTGTAAAGCAAGAATTTCTCTTAATGAAACCATGTTCACTATCTGACAAAATTCTGAATTTTGCTAAATGTCTTTCGCTGAGCTTTCTAAAACTTTTCCTGCAACTGATATAATACTAGTAGGCCTATAATTACTGTGACAACTTTTATCACCTATCTTGAAGCTAAAATATATTCCAGCTTAATATATTTCTTCTTAAACTTCTCCGTTTTTATAGATGTTTAGTTTTAACATAGTTAATAAAGCCTTGTACTTCCCAGGAAAGATAGACTCACTTCTTCGTTTAACTTTAGAGTCATTATAAACTTCTTTAGACCACAGCTAAAAGTTTATCTTTGTGATGTGATATACCTCCCATCTTTCTTCTACATATCAGTGTATTAAACGAAATGTCCTAAATATTCACATGAATCTGTTTCAGTGTTAGTCTTAATAACCTGTATTGTTGAAATCAAAGTTTTGTTAAGTCGCTTTTATTACTCAGTAATTCACAACGACATTTCCTTCACTTGTACTTTGAGAACTGTAGTTATGGTGTTACGTTAATAACTGAAGTGTGGGGAGAGAACATGATGAAGACATAATTGTCTTACTTGGTGAGTTAACTGTGGAAGTTGTTAATTTAAGTTTTTAATTTTTAACCTACACTGCTGAAATTAAACCTTCTTTCTGTGTTTGGTGTAGAATAACGTTATAGATACAGAACTAATAAAATATTCCTAATAATTTAGTACGATGAAACTGTGTTTTGTAGTCACTCCTGTGTAAACATGCACGAAATACTTACTAACTGATGTTGACCTGGCATGGCCCAGCGCGTAAGGCTTGCGACTCGTAATCCGAGGGTCGCGGGTTCGCGCCCGCGTCGAGCTAAACATGTTCGCCCTCCCAGCCGTGGAGGTGTATAATGTGACGGTCAATCCCACTATTCGTTGGTAAAAGAGTAGCCCAAGAGTTGGCGGTGGGTGGTGATGACTAGCTGCCTTCCCTCTAGTCTTACACTGCTAAATTAGGGACAGATAGCCCTAGAGTAGCTTTGTGCGAAATTCAAAACAAACAAACCTTTTGTGAAATCCAACAAAATTTTAAACTGTGTTAAATTACTTTACAAACCATCATTTATAAGTAGGACTTTCAAGAGTCTTTCCCTTCACTGACCTAAGAACTAGAGGTCTCAAATTACCGTGATAAATCTAATCACCTCACCTGATTAAGAGGAATGACATCATAACTATAGGTGGATAACTGTTTACAATTTTATCTTATATATCTGATGTTTGAGTCACACAAGTTTTAGTTTTGTAATGTGTACTTCGATTACAAAAGGCAAAAATACAAGATAAATGTTGAGAAAAAGTTTTACATTGGATTTATATAAAACGTAGGAACAATAAAACATTTGCTAAGCCTTGGCAATTGGTTTGGTATTTTCAATTCTGCTTTGTGTTAGGTAATATAAATAACACAGATAAGTGTAATTTTTATATACTGTTCAACTTCAGGAAGAGTGAGATGAAAGTGGAAGACAGTTTACATTATTTGGCTTTAAGGAACTGGATTTTATTAAATAAAATCAAATTAATAGATATCGATTAAACTTCAGTAAACTGTAACAGGAAATCCATATTACTGATAGATATAAGGGATCCCCTCTGGGTTTTTTGGAGCCTTATCACCCACTGTTCAACACTCACAAACTTATATATATATATATATATACATGAATTAAAAAAAATAAAATTATTGTATATTCATACTATTTTCGCAGCAGTCAGGTGGTATTTCTGGGTTCTCATGATTTAAACGGCTTCTTCGAGTAAAATGGAAATATTTTCTATGTTTTACCTTTGTGTTTATTTTCTGTCCCACCAAAAGATTCTCATCGTTGAATCCAGCTCGAGTTCTGCATGCCCTACAAGGTAGGATTGAAAGATGTTTGAAATAACGACATTGTTTAGAAATAAAGCAACTGACTTATACCATCAAGTAAAAGGATTAAGTTATGTGAGACATTTAATATAATATTATTGTATATATGTATTGAACTGAAGATGTGATGAAAATATTAGTCTCTGAAACACTACATGTAGTACCTAAAACAAATGTACAAATAAAGAGTTATCTCGTTAGTATGGTAGTTGATATAGTTTATATGTAATTATTAATAGTGATTTCGGAGTGAATGTGAAGTGTGTAACTAACAGTATATTATCAACACTACGTCTGCTGTGTTCACTAGTTTTTTTGGCAGTATATAATACTAAAAATACACAAGGGGTTGAAACGCCATTTGTATTACTCAAAGTGTGAGAGGTTGATAAAGTGGTGAAGTATTATTTTCATCAGTTTTATTTAAGACATGAGAATTAGAATAAGGATATTTTAACAATGAACTATTTAATTGTTAATGTATTTCTATATCATTAATGATTCTTTTCTTCAATTAATTTGCTCCTTCGTGACAATTACAACAGTAACACATATCTAATTCATTTAACATGTGCTCGAAACACAAATAGAAAGATTAAAAAAACACAGTGAAAGACCTATCAGATACTTAAAGTGTCTTACTTGACATAATATTACAAATAATGAGGGTTCTCTATCACACACCGATAGAGAATGAGGCATTTCAAATTCTATGAACACGTTTTACACATCGTGAAGAATTTCTGAAACACTTAAGGAATACTAAAATATATTATCAAATATTATTATTTAAATATTATCATTTATTTACAATAAACTACCAATGTTTTAAAAAAATTTATTTGGTAAAAAAGATACATTTCTTTATTATTATTCACAAAGAAAGATATACATTTATTTGTCGAGATGTACAATTTTATGTACATCTCTCTAGCGAAACGTCAGGCTTAGTTTGTTTTGAACAGAAACGCCTGGTCGACATTAAATATAATTGATGTAGTGTGGTTGATATATCGTAAGATATTCGTCTATATATTCTCTCATATTTTTAAGTAAGTACTGAAGAAATCAAGTATTCTAATACTTAATTTTAAATATATATGTTCCTTATTATTTGTAGCTTGTTACTGATGTTTTTGTATTTTAGGAAAACAACAGAATCAGCAAAAATGATCCCGATAGGAAAGCTTACCACCCCAATAATTCAAAGTGTACGAAAATATCCTGGATTCTTCCGTCAGAAAATGAAACTGAAACTATTTTTAACCAGGAGAGGTCGTTCAGGAAAGGCCTTCAATATCTTCTTAGTTAAAATTAAGATCACCAGGAAACAAATCCTTTATTTCCTAGCATGTAACAACAACGACCGGTCTGTCAAATCAACATTACCTTTTACTTCTGCAAGAATTGACAACATCCAAGAATGTGCTCGAACTGAATGGGGTTTGAAGCGTGTTAAAAGAAAATATTATCTCCTATATCCAATACACTGCGATTGTAGTCCTATAGGGGGAGCTTCGTGTTCTTTAAAAAATCGAGTATGTCATTGTTTGAGAAGATTAAATGGAACGAGTGCCATCGATGAGTCTAAAGCATTTATGAGACCTGAATGATGACGTAACGTATCTGGTTTAAAATATTGTATAACTTGATAATGACAAAATTTCATAGGTTCAAGATTAATTTGCTACGTCCTTCAAAACAATGGGATTTGTTCTTTGATATATACTGATTATATTAGTATCCTTTTTTTTGTTAAATATTCAGAACGTTTCCCGGTATTTTCATTGAAGTTGCATAAGAATTACGTTTGTTTAGATGGCTTTTACTTAAATATTTTATATTTGTAAATGTAAAACCATTAATAGATGTTTATTTACATCATATTATTGTAAAAGCAATATGGTTTTTATTAGCAGTAAACGTTTTTTTGTTCTTAAAAACTCGTTCTAATATTTATTACATTTCTCTCAAAGTTTATCCGTATATAAGACATCAAAGATAGATTTTCTTTCTTTATCTTGAAACGTTTTTGGAAATCTAGGGAGAGAATAAGTTTTAGAAGACTTATATTTTGTACAAAGATTTTCAATTAAAGGAGTTGATTGTTTGAAAACTAGAGATAACTTTCTAACCGAGTGAGTGAAGTTTAGCAACAAAACTTTATACATTACAATTTGAAAATGTTTATAGAGCTATCTGTGCAAGGTGTTTCTAATTTTGCAGGGTTAGATAAGAGAGAAGACAGCTAGTCATCACAACTCACCGCTTTTACCAACAAATTGTGGGATTCACCTTCATATTATAACGCTTCCACAGCTGAAAGGGCAAGCGTGTGTGGTGTGACGGGGAATAAAACCCGCGACCCTCGGATTACCTCGGAGTCGAGTGCCTTAACCACCTGGTCATTCATGGCCCTTTTATCCTGACTCGGTCATGTTTGCACGTGCAAAATGTTTTCATCAGTTGTCGCAACTTTTTGTCTTGATTATTGTTTGAAATGAATTAGAAACGAGATTTTATTTGAAGTTTCGTGAGTATTCTGTTTACCAGGAAAGCTATCAAATCGGATGTAAGGTCTTAAGCCATTATGTCACTCCGTTATTTCAGGTTGTACATTGGCCAGTAGGTTAGAGTGCACTCTTTAATTTTCACTGTTTTACTCACGTTTTGTTCACTTGACAATTTTCACTTCATGCTCTTTTAAACGAAAATCAGGATCAGTTCGTTTCTAAGAACAATATCCACGTTATCTACTTTTTACTTGCAATTTTTTATAATTACTATAATTATAATTACCAATATTTTATGTTTGTATTTTACCCTATGATAAACTATTTTCTCTTCCTGAATCTATTGTGAATATCGCTTATTAGGTACTATATGACTTTAAATGCATTGTACCTAAATTACTGGAAAGCCAACTGAGCTTTTGTTGTTTTTTGTCCCGACGTCTGTACGTGAGAATTCATAGAAGATGTGGTTAATAAAACAATAACTCTAAAGATATGTAGCTGTATATACCTGAGATTTGAACTTTAAGATTGAAACCTTGACCTCATCAATCAAAGTTATTTGTCGTGAAAACGGATTTTCCGCCTACTCATAATTATTTAAATCGATACAATACAACCTGGGATTATGTTTTATAAACACGATGCTGGTATTTCCGTTTTATTTATGAAATACCAACAGCTTTACACACCAAATAGCCAGTTTTCTTTTGTTTTAAAACCCTTGGAAAGATAAATACAAAAAAAGTCGATTCGTTAAGTGGTAACCAAGGCTTTATCATATCGTTATCATCCGTAAAACTAAACACGAGATATTATTACTTCCTATGTACGTGAATGTGGGAAGAAGTAACAAAAGAAACGTGGGTTATTATTAACGTCGTCAAATACAAATAATATATACAAACAAACCAAGTATTCTGTTTAATTTTAATTACCTTTTGTTAACAGATATGGAAGTGAAATGACAGATTTTAGATTGTGTTGAATCTCAAGGCAGGATTTTATTAAGAGTGCTGGATTTTTCTTGAAAACCGTAACACAACTGTTCCATTTTGGGCACAGCATGGCCAAGTGGGTGAAAGCGTTCGACTCCTAATCCGAGGATTGCGGGTTTGAATCCCGATCGCACCAAGTATTCTCGCCGTTTCAACTGAAGGGGCGTTATAATGTAACGGTCGATCCCACTATATGATGGCGATGGGTTGTGATGACTAGCTGTTTTCCATCTAGTTTACACTACTAAATTAAAGATTGCTAGCACTGATAGCCCTCGTGTAACGTTGCCGGAATTTAAAAAACAAACAAGCAATTTATATTTCTTTGTTTGCTTGTAATTTGTACTTGTTTCTGTGTAATTAAACACTACTGGGCTAGCTGTGCTCTGATCATCAAAGGTATCTAAATCCGATTTCTTGTGATATAAGTCCACAGACGTACGTACCAATATGCCAGTAGTAGTCTACAGAATTAAGAGTAAGAGGTCAATATACATAGTCACATTGCCAATCTGAAACAACAATATGCTGTTGAGAAACAGGAAGCAATTCTGGTTCAAGACTCGCAGAATACGAGAGAAGAATGACAAAAAATCAAACAATTTGTTGTTTGTTTTGGAATTTCGCACAAAGCTACTCGAGAGCTATCTGTGCTAGCCGTCCCTAATTTAGCAGTGTAAGACTAGAGGGAAGGCAGCTAGTCATCATCACCAACCGCCGACTCTTGGGCTACTCTTTTACCAACGAATAGTGGGATTGACTGTCACATTATACACCCCCACGGCTGGGAGGGCGAGCATGTTTAGCGCGACGCGGGCGCGAACCCGCGACCCTTGGATTACGAGTCGCTCGCCTTACGCGCTTGGCCATGCCAGGCCCACATCTTAGTAACCTCCTTCTTTGAAAAAATAAAACTGTCTTAGCAAAATACGGCTTCTGCATTTGTGCTCCCTAGTTTTATGATGCTTACTGTTAAGTATGATACATCAACATTATCTATTCGTTTTACAATCTTAAACACTTTAATCACGTTTCCTCTTACTCGTTATTCCTAATTTCCATATGCAGGAGAAAATCAAACCTAATGGAACAATGTTCACTTGCAGGTAAGTGTTCCCCAATTTCCACCCTTTCGAGTATTTCTATACTAGAAGTTAACAATAAATCTAAAACAGCGTCATTTCTGGTAGATTCATTGGCAAATTGGTGAAAAATTCCATTTTGAACAGCTTTCAGAATGACATCCCATTCTGAAAAGGGTATGTCAGTAATATAAGTCAAATATATAAAATATCCTGGAATGAAAGGGTTGCGTGAGTGATATTGGTGTAATATACATATAATATCCGATTCTGAAATGGTTGCGTCACTCAAATGGGTCTAATATATGTAACATTCTATACTGAAATGGTTTCGTCAATGATATTGGTGTAATATATATAATATCCCATGCTGAAATGGTTGAGACATTTTCTTCCCATGTACTGCTTTTCAAAGCAAACGAATGTTGTTGGTTTATTTGTAGATAAGAGCAAAACGACACAATGGGCTATCTGTGCTATGCCCACCACAGGTATCAAGATATGGTTTCTAGGGTTATAGGTTCCCAGATATATCGCTGTGCCATTGTACCACCGTAACAACCTCCCATGAATAATTCACACATCAATGTCGTACAATGCTAATAACCTTGCACGAATAACACATTCACCAATGTCGTACCAAGCTAACAATCTCCCATAAATAATATTCACCAATGTTGTACCACGCTAATAAACTCCTATAAATAACACATTCACCAATGTCGTACCACGCTAATAAACTCCCATAAATAACACAAATATCAACGTTGTACCACGTTAACAACTCCCATGAATACCACATATATATGAAAATCGTACAATGCTAACAACCTCCAATGAATAATACATATATATCAATGTCGTATAACGCTAACAACGTCACATAAATAACACATTAACCAATGTCGTACCACGCTAATAAACTACCATAAATAAAACATATATCAATGTCGTACCACTCCGAAAACCTTCAAGTATTACACATTCACCTGTATCGTACAATGCTAACAACCTTCAAAAAATAACACTTTTACTAATGTCGTACCATGCTAACACCCTCCCAAAAAATAACGCATATGCCATTATCATATTATTTGTTAGAAAAAGAAAGAAAAACGATTACAATTCGTAAAATCTGCCAATTGTGTGCCTGTAACGTAAACATAAAATAGGATCTACAAGTGTATCACCAGATCCTACCTAAACTGACGAGTACTAAACGATATTAATAGCAAACAAATTGTACAGCGAATATGCCATTACATTTGACTTCACTCACGCAAACGTAACTGGTAAGTGAACCAATTGGTGTCGCTTTTCAACAAGTTACGTGAACAAAAAACGTCCATAAACTTTACAAATTTATCCATTTTAACCAAATAAAAAATGACTTAAGACTCGTTAATTTGACAACTAATAGAAATCTGTTGACCTTAACTTTTATGAGATTAATGTTATAAGATGGTGCTGAGAAGAATTATTCCAAATGTTGACAACAGTTGAAATACAATACTATGTTCAACATGATAGCACAAACTTAATTATAGTTGTCAAAAGGCTTTTTTGCTAGGCATAGCATTTTAATTCTATTTTATGTACATAGTTCTTTAGGAAAAATTAGAAGATTCTATAATACTATTTTCTTGCAAATCTTTAAAATACATGATAAATAAAATAGTATTCTAAACATTATAGGCCTAACAAAAACGCCCTTTGACAGATATAATTAATTACAATGATGCGTTGCCTGCTTATAAAAGGCATACACAATCTTAACAATATCAAATGTGTCTTTCTTTAAAATCTATTGCTGACCATTAATATTAATTTAAAAAGCTGTACTTAAATCATTTTCATGAGCAAAAAACAAACACAGCCTGTTATCTTAAAATGTATTTTATATTTGGAAGAAAAACATAAAAAGTATAATCTGAAAATTTTATTAGAAACAAATAGAAGATTTTTCTTGTAAATAAAACCCCTTTTTAATGTTATTTGCTTTTATATGAGATAATTATTATAATCAGGAAATGTGTAGTAACCAAAAGCTATATTTGGTACAGACAAACAAGTGTCATACGGTGTCTCAGATGGTATAACAAAATATTCTCCCACAAAGGGGGATATGATTCCGGTCTTTGACGTTAGATGCTAATTGCCGTTACGCTTCCTTCTCATTTTTTACAGTAAACAATTCTACTAGTCTCGTGCTTTTCACAAAACCAGCCGGGTGTTGGACATTTGCATTCAATAAGTTTCAATCTGAAACATGGCCAGTTGTTATTCTGAACTTTGTCCAATCCCCATGAGATTTTAAGACCTTCTCTTTATCCCAGGTTGGACTGGATCTTAATGCTGCCAGAGGTTGACATTCAGGACTAGCACACATGCTTGTTCTTCGGTGAACCTTAGATCAACTAATGGATTTTACACTAGATTATCGACTCCTGTCAATGCAATATACCTGGAGAACTTCGAACAGATGGATTCATTAAAAATCTTATGAATATCAGGTCCATAGTCTTGAAAGACGTGTCGAGTCCAAGAAAAGTGTTCCCACTTCCGAAGAACGGACTTTGTTTCTGAAATGATAAATACATGATATCTCAATGATATATCAATCTTACATGACGTGCATGACATTAAAAATTAATAATTGATCCCTGACCCGGCATGGTCAGGTGGTTAAGGCACTCGACTCGCATCTGAAGGCCACGGGTTCGAATCGCCATCACACTAAACGTGTTCGCCCTTACAGCCGTAGGGACATTATAAAGTGACGGTCAGTTCCACTATTTATTTGTAAAAGAGTAGCCAAAGATTTGGCAGTGGGTATCATGACTCTCTGCATTCCCTCTAGTTAAACACTGCGAAATTAAGGGCGACCAGCGCAGACAGCTCTTGTGTAGCTTTGCGCGAAATTCAAAAACAAACAAACAAATAGGAGGAGGATTTTCTCAGATATACTGTCACAGTGTTTAAAGCAAATTGTTGAAAAATTCATTGTTTAAGTCATATGGTTAATATCATAATGTTTAAATCAATGTTTCATATCACAATGATGTGTTGTTTAATTCATACTGTTGGAAAATCCATGGTTGATGTCACTGTCTTTAAATCTCATGACTTGTCTTCTGATCATATCATATTTAAAACGCTTGATATCTATTCATGTTTAATATTTGTTGATACGGTATTTACTTTATACCAGTGTATGAATAAATGATATGTTAGTTGTTTAGAATATTACTCAAAATTTTGAGAATAATTATTAGAAAACGGATATTAGTTTAAAACTATGGTCTCGAGGAGCGAGAAGGTTCAGAACTATTGAAAATGTCAGTTGTTTATGTCAATCTAAAAAAGTAAACCATTTCTTGAAACACAGAAAATCGCTTACTACAGTGTATTAGAGTAGCAATATAAGTATATGTTTCCAAGCAAAACTTGAGTCTAAACCTAACTTTCCAATTGAAAAATAACCAAGTGCTATTGAGGAACATTAATGGCGTTTTTTATTGCAAGTTTTCGTCACGTATTCTCATCTGATTAAATATATATATACATGTATAAATAAAAACCAATACTAGCTTCTTCACAAAAGGGCAAACCTGTAACATACTGTGCAAAAACCTAATAAAACAAAGATAGCGTAAAACATCAATTTTTTAAAATAAAATTATACAATACAGAATTTATGTGTGATTTGAATGTTTGTGCATTTTTGATATAACTTCAAAGCTCACCTTATAACATAAGTAGTTCTAACAACAACTTGCCATAAAAACTGTTTGGTAAAAGATACAACAAATGAAAAAGAGAAACACAGATAAAACGTTCTCTTTTCATATTTTGTTCTAAAATATAAATGGGCAGCAGCAAGTGAGACGATTCTATGAAACATATAACTCTAAAGATGCGTAGTTGGACGTTTGGACTTTAAAATCTGGACTTCACCAATCAAAGTTATTTGTGGTGAAAACGGATTTTCCACCTACTTATAATTGTTTAAATTGATACAATACAACCTGGGATTATGTTTTATAAACACAATGCTGGTATTCCCGTTTCATTTATGAAATAACAAAAGCTTTACACACCAAACTACTGGTTTTCTTTTGTTTTTAAACCGACGGAAAGATAAACGATAAAAAAATCGAGTTCGTTAACTGATAACCAAGCCTTTATCACTTCGTTATCATCAGTTAAACTAAACACAAGGTATTGTTACTTCCTATGTACGTGAATGTAGGAATATTTATGGGGGAAGAAGTGACAACAGAATCGTGGGTTATTATTAACCTTATGAAATACAAATAATATCTACAAAGAAACCAAGTATTCCGTTTATTTTAAATTAACTTTTGTAAACAGATATGGGACTGAAATGAGAGGTTTCAGATAGCGTTAAATCTGAAGGCAGGATTTTATTTAGAGTGCTGGATCTTTCTTGAAAACGGTAAAACTACTGCCCGAAATTTAACATACATTTTGACTTCTCTATTCTCTATTCGACATGCTTTATAACAATTATAATAACAGTTACTTATTAATTTAAATACAGAATGAAATTTCAAAAAAATTAAAAAAAACGTAATCAAAAAGTGGCTAATTTTCATAGTAAAATGTCCACTAAGGGATGTGTTGGCTATAAATACAATAATATCATTATGGAACTTGAAATTATATTAAAATATTCTAATAGCCCTAAACGCATGTTGTAATCTGAAGAGCCGCTTGAGAGTTTTACGTTGAAGTTAACATACGGAATTTAACTGAAGTAATTTGTTTATATTTCTAATACAGCTTTTTATTTATCCTCAATAGAAACGAAAATTTGGAAAACACTTTTATTCCGATTCAAATCAGAAAGTATAGACATAAATAGATATCAGGGAAAACAAGTTTATAATAATACAAGTTTCAATACTTTTCCTTCAGTTCAGCTTTTGTTTATTAGAAAAACAAACACATAACGTATTTCACAACGGAATTCACGAAGTGACTCAGATTGTAACACGTCAGAAAGAGAGTTAACTTCGATAGATCTTTGAAGGAGTCGACTAGAAGCTATTTGTCGCAATACCAATCGATAATGAGAAACATCTGAACTTACAAATAAAGTATTTCGAATCACCAGACATTTACGTTATAGTAATTTTAGAGAAATGTTCTTCACGTAACAATATCAAAGTTGTTTGTGAATGTCCCAACATCATTAAAGCTTTCTTTACCACAAACAAGTTTGCGTTTCAAGACTAAGTGCTGTTAATGAAGCCGGCAAAATGTTTTATACGTTCGTTTGATTGTAATTTGTATTTCAGGCCCAGCATGACCAGTGGCTAAGGTGTTCGAATCCCCGTCACAACAAACATACTCACCCTTCAACCGAAAGGGCGTTTAAATATTATTGTCAATCCCGCTATACGTTGACGGTGAGTGGTGATGACTAAGTGCTTTCCATTTAATTTACACTACTAAATTAAAGACTGCTAGCGCAGATAGTCCTCGTGTAGCTTTGGGCGGACTTAAGAAACCAACAAGCTATTTATATTTCTTCATTTGCTTGTAATTTCAAGTTTTTTTTTGTAATTAAACACTACTGGTCTATCTGTGTACTGAACACTTCCGCTACCTAAATCCGATTTCTTGTGATATAAGTCTACAGACGTACGTACCACTATGCCAGTAGTAGTCTACAAAATTAAGAGTAAGGGGTCAAGATACATAGTCGAATTGTCAATCTGTAAAAAAAAAATATGCTGTTGAGAAACAGGAAGCAATTCTGGTACAAGACTCGCAGAAAACCAGAAACGAATGACAAAAAGTCAAACAAATAAAACTAGTTCATATAGCGAACTGAGATTCAGTCAATATAACATATAAGACTGAAACTTAACTTAAAGGAAGAATTGCTGAACTTTTGTGAATACAAAGATCAGTCCTGAAGTAACTTAGAAGTTCCAAGTTCAGAGATAAATCTATCAATGTAAACCAATATTTCTCTAATAACGGATCTAAACGTTATGTTAGATTATATTACTCTGTAACATGTACTAAAGCAATATTACATCAGTAATTTTAATTCCACCATATGTAATACACGTGTTAAACGCTTTTCGATTTCACTGTAACGAATCTGAAGGTCATGGGTTCGAATCTTCATCACACTAAACATTCTCGCCTTCTCAACCGGCGTTATAATGTGATGGTCCATCCCATTATTTGTTTATAAAGGAGTAGCCCAAGAGTTGGTGGTGGGTGGTGATGAGTAGTTGCCTTCCCGCTAGTCTTACACTGATAAAGTATGGTCGGCTAGCGCAGATAGCTCTCGTGTAGGTTTGCGCGAAATTCAAAAAACCAAACAATTTATTTCTACGTCCAACATGACCAGGGGGTAAGGGCGCTCGATCACCATCTTCCCCCGCTCTAAACTTGCTCGCCCTTTCATCCATATGTTAATTATAATGAAATGGTCAATCCCACTATTCGTTATAAAAAAATCCTTAGAGTTAGCGGTGGGTGGTGATAATTAGCTGCCTTCCCTCCAGCTTTCAAAAATAAATTAGAGACTGCTAATGCAGGTAACCCTCGTGTAGTTTTGTGCGAACTTAAAATTAAAGCATTTCTTACTAGCAGCAGTAGAAACAATTTTGAGACCAGCGCTACGTCCAGTGCAGTTTACTGTGGGATTTCCCCTTAAATATCGTTGGGTCTCATTCTCGGCCTAAGAATAAACAAATAATATAATTTGTACTTAAACCGAAACGACTGCAATCAAATGTGTGTGCTTCTACGTTTCACCATACTATTCAGAAATCCCCATTACTTGATTAACAAGTTATCCCAACAGGTAGTGCAAATAGTCCTCGTGTAAGTTTTCGCAAGGTTGAAACCAACCTACAGTTAATTAAACAGTTTAATAATGGAAGAAAAGATTCCGAAAATTCTCTTGGAAGTAAACGTTTTCATTGTGCTAATCCACTCTAACGTCAAGCTTTGGTAAAATAATCAGACGATAAGAAGTTGACACATACATTACATAAACCTCGTTATAAGTTAACCCTTATTTCTTTACAGTTCACTACCAGAAGATAGAATGAGCTGAGTAATTTTAAGTTTTCTGTTTACTGCAAAACTCATTCCAAAGAAATGACAAAAGAACGGAACGAAATATCTCATTTTCAATGTAAAATGCATATAAAAGTAGTTGGTGAATTTTACCTGAAACCAAAAAATTTCGTCGTTTGAGGACATAAAAGAGAAGGAAGATCAAAGGTTACCGCTCAATGAGTGCTATCCTTTAAGCCCTGGAGCTCACTTGCTGTTATAGTTTTACTAAATGGCGTCAGAAGGCGTATAGTTCCAAAATGTGTTATTAGAGGTAGAGGGTTTTAAATGTGGTACAAGAAGCGAGTTTACACGGCGTACTCAGTAATTTAGAAATATGCTAGTTTAACTTGCAATGTAAGTAACTATTTTTCATATCAGGATAAAACGTTCAACATATATGTATATACACTCATTGCTGGCCAAAATATTAAGGCAGAGAAACATTAAAAAAATATGCATTTTGCGTTGTTAGAAAAAACCACTTATTTGAGTAGAGCTTCGAAATATGAAAATAAGAAAAGAGAAAATAAAAAAAACAACTTTTTTAGCATTTAATATGGCAAATGTCAACACTACGAAATTAGCCTAAATACCAGCTGGTCAAACGTTGAAGACCATATTGAAACGAAGCGTTAATCGGTAAACACGTAATGAAATTTAGTCATTTGTGTTCAAGCATTAGCGTTGTCAACATCTCCCACTGACATCTCCTGTGTTACATTGGTTAAAACCAAGGCAAAGGCTAAAAAATTGACAGAGTTTGAACGTGGCAGAATTGTCGAGCTGCAAAAGCAAGGTCTCTCTCAACGTGCCATCACTGGTGAGATTGGGCGTAGTAAAACTGCTGTTGAAAATTTCTTAAAATACTCTATAGGACACGAAACGAAAAGTTCAAGTGGTCGTCCCCAGAAAATTTCGCCAGCGTTGAGCAGGAAGATTCGACGGGTTGTCCGGCAAGACACCAGCCGATCTTCAAACCAGATTAAAGCCCTTACGGTCGCAGAATATAGCTCAAAAACAATAAGACGGCATCTACGAGATAAACGTTTTCAAAGGACACGTTTCCTTCTACACGACGAAAGAGATCAGTTAAACTCTGCTGAGAAGCACCAAACATGGGACGTTGAAAAGTGCAAGAAAGTTTTGTTCTCCGATGAGAAAAAATTTAACCTGGATGGTCCGGATGACTTCCAACGTTACTGACACGATAAGGATATCCCACCGGAGATATTTTCTACACGACACAGGTGGGGAGGTTCCATCATTATCTGGGGTACTTTATCCTTCCATGGAACAATGGAGCTTCAGGTTATACAGGGGCGTCAAACAGCAGCTGCCTACATTGGCATGTTGGAGAGAGCATCCTTATTGACTGAAGGCCATCACTTGTATGGAAATGTCTGGATGTTTTAGCAGGACAACGCTACAATCCACAACGCCCGCAGGACAAAGGACTTTATCATGGCGAATAACGTGATTTTTTTCGGACCATCCAGCGTCTTCGTAGGAACTGAACCCCATTGAAAATGTTTGGGGGTGGATGGCAAGGGAAGTCTATAGAAATGGACATTAGTTCCAAACAGTACATGATTTTCGTGAAGCCATCTTCACCTCTTCCAATAACATTCCAGCCAGCATTTTGCAAACGCTTATATTAATCACGCCAAAGCGAATGTTTGTAGTTATTCGCAATGACGGCCGTGCCACTCACTATGGAGATTTCTTGTTGGGCATTTTCTACCCTGTTTAGGACTTCTTTTTGGTATGGTCTTAAACTTTTGACCAGCTAGTATTTCGGCTAATTTCATAGTTTTCACATTTTCCCTATTAAATGTTAAAAAAAAGTTTTTTATATTTATTGCCCCTTTTCTTTATTTTCATTTTCGTAGCTCTACTCAAATAAATGGTAGAGTCTAAAAACGTAAAAGGCATATTTTTCTTTATGTTCATTGGTCTTAAGATTTTGGCCAGCAGTGTATACACACATATATATGATAGGCATAAAATCAGCTAATTGTAATCCAACAGAACTTGAATTTACGATATGCATATATAACTATACAAATATTAATTTATCTTGCAAATACGTTGGCCTAAAAAATAAAAACTGAATATTTAATATTTACAAGTAACCATCACTGTAACCAATGTGCAACACAACGTACAAAAAAGAAACTTCATTACTCATAAAATTTTCCTTTTCGATTCTCTTTAGTAACTTTTATGAAGAAGAAGTTTTTACGTTTCTCCAATCCCTCAATTTTATCATAAAAAATAAACTTAACCCATATTGACATGACCTTTCATCATTAATGATTCCCTGGACACCGACATCAAACTGGAAGAAACAAAGGTGGTATGATACATTAAATTTGTCAATATTAGCTCTTATTGTAACCTCTCGAGTTAGACACTAGTTCGATAATAAATCACGATCGATTCATATTGAAAAAAATTTTAAAACTGCAAAACATGATATGAACACAAATATCTGCACAATAATAAAAACATACAGTGGCGTGAATTCTCTATACTCTACCATAATGTAACTGACTTATAATCAAACTGAAGTTTGATTTTTGCTTACAGTGTTACATCAAACAATTAATGCATTTTTTCTAACATAATGAACACGTGTGTAAATATATTAACAAGTACATGAGTTATGAGAACATTACAATCATTCTACTTTTAAGTGGATTACACATTCTTTAAAAAAAATATCGTTTGATTTGCACGTTTCCTCGCGCATCTCAATGATACAGCTGCACGTCTGCGCACCTACAGCTCTATAAAGCTGGATTCGATACCCGTGGTGGGCAGAGCACAGATAGCCAGTTGTGTTCCATTGAAATTATCTGGAAACAAACAGTTTCTTTAACTATTCACTAACAAATACTAGTATTACTTAAGCTTGATGGTTAAAACCTGAAATCAATATGTTGTGCCATGCGCAAACTTTAAATAAGTGTGAATGAAAAACGCACGAACCTGTGAGCCATACGCACATAAAGTAAAATGTACAAACTTCTGTTTATTGGTGACTAAAGACAAACCTAAGCAATTCGAAATAATAAAATACCTTATCATCTATGTGAGAAAATGGTAAACATTATACAACAGATCTGAACACTGAATATATTTGTGAAATCTTTATTCGATATATAAACAGCTAATCTCATTTGGCTTATATAAACGAAATGCTAGTCTTTACAACATGACCATGACTAGTATTTGTGTGTTTGTTTTAAACGAATGACCGGGATAACTCTTTGTAGGTGTGTTTTTAATTAATTTAGTTACTTATATTGAAAGGTTTTGTTCGTTTAAAATAAGTTGTATATGACTCAGCGCAAGAAGTTACATTGACAAATCAGATCTATCAAAGGTAAAGTTTGATTTCTTGTTAATTTCGCGCAAAGTTACACGAAATCTGTCTGCGCCAGCTATCCCTAGTTTAGCAGTGATATAATTGAAAACTAGGTGTCTGTGCTAGGTGTCATTAATTTTGCAGAGAAAGACAAGAGAAATATCAGCTAGTCATCACTACTCACCACTTTTACCAACAAATCGTAGGATTCACCTTCATATTATAACGCTTCCACAGCAGAAAGGAAAGCGTATGTGGCATGACGGGGAACCGAACCCGTGACCCTGGATTACGAATCGAGTGCCTTAACCACCTGGTCATTCATGGCCCCCTTCATCCTAACTTGGTCAAATGCAAAATGTTTTCATCAGTTATCGCAACTTTTTGTCTTGATTATTATTTGAAATGAATTATAGACGAGATATTATTTGAAGTTTCGTGTGTATTCTCTTTATCAGGAAAAGCCATCAACACCAATGCAAAGTATGAAGCCATTATGCCATTCAGTTATTTCAGATTGTTCATTGGGCCGGCATGTTGAGTTGGTTAGGGGGCGCTTTTCAATTTTCAATACCTCAACCAAATCTTTTCCACTGACAATTTTGACTCTTTGGACAACATCTTTTCACTTAACAATTTTTACTGTCTGAATAACGTATTCTTCACTTGACAATTTTTATTGTTTCAATCACGTCTTTTTCATTTGACAACTTTGTGACTTTAGATGCATTGTACCTAAATTATTGGAAAATCAACTGCGCTTTAGGTTGGTTCTTTTTTACCGACATCTGTAGATGAGAGTTCATAGAAGACGTGGTTAATATAACACACAACTCTAACGATGTGCAACTGTATACGCCTGAGGTTTGGACTGTAATATTAAAACCTTGACCTCATCAATCATTTGTGGTGAAAACGGATTTTCCACCAACTCATAATTGTTTAAACTGATGCCATACAAACTGAAATAATGTTTAATAAATACGATCCTGGTATTACCATTTCATTTAAGAAATACCCAAAGTTGTACATACTAAATTATCCGTTTTCTTTTGTTTTTAAAACCACGAAAACATAAACGCAAAAAAAAATCGATTCGTTAACTGATACCAAACCTTTATCACTTCGTTATCATCCGTAAAACTAAACACGAGATACTATCACTTCCTATGTACGTGAATGTAGGAATATTTATCAGAGAAGAAGTGACAAAAGAAACATGACTTGTTATTAACGTCGTCAAATACAAATAATATCCACAAACAAATAAGGTATTCCATTTATTTTGAATTAACTTTTGTAAACAGATATGGGACGGAAATGACAGATTTCAGATTGCGTTGAATCTCAAGGAGGATTTTATTAAAAGCTACAGTCATTCCCACTATACGTTGGCGGTGGTGATCACTAGCTGCCTTCCCTCTACTCTTACGCTGCTAACTTAGGAACTGCTAACGCAGATAGCCCTCATGTAGCTTTGCGCGAATTTCGAATACAAAGAAGCAACTAACTCGCAGAAAACCAGAATAGAATGACAAAAAGTCAAACAAATAAAACTCTACATATAAGGAATCTTGTTCATATACTGAACTGGGATTCAGCCAATATAACATATAAGACTGAAAGTTAATTGAAAGGAATAACTGCTGAACTTTTGTGAACACAAAGATTAGTCGTGAAGTAAGTTAGAAGTTCCATGTTCAGAAATAAATGTATCAATATGAACCAATTTTTCTCTAATAATGAATCTAAACGTTATTTTAAATAATATTACTCTGTACTCTGTCCGTGTACTAAGGCACTATTAGATCAGTAATTTTACGGCTATGTGATATACTATACGACTTCACAAAATAACTACGCTTCAGGTGTAAAAGTGACGTCTTGTAATTTATTCTGATACAATACTTCATTTCACGTGTAAAAGGGACATCGTTTTCGTTTATTTTTAAATAATACTCCGTTTCACGTCAAAATGTTACGTCATTGTAGTTTATTATTCAGTAATTCTCCGCTTGACATCTAAAAGTGACGTCACTGTAGTTTATCATTCAATAATACTCCGCTTCAGTGTAAAATTGACGTCGTTGTAGCTTACAGTTATACAAAATTTCGCTTCACGTGTAAAAGTGACGTTATTGTAATTTATTGTAAAACAATACTCCGCTTTACGTGTAAAAGTGACATCTTTGTCGTATAGTGTTACACAATATTCCGTTCCACTTGTAAAAGTGGCGTCGTTGTAATTTATTATTAATAAAACTCTGCTTCATGTGTGGATTATAATGCTATGGTAAATCCCAGTATTCGCTTGTAAAGACCTCTTATGAGGTAGCGGTGGATGGTAATAAATTAACTGCCTTTCCGACAGTTTATCAGAAGATAACCTTCGTGTAGCTTTGTGCTAACTTAAAATTAAATCATTTATAACTGGCAGTGACAAGAACACTTTTGAGTCCAGCGCTACGTCCAGTGCAGTTTACTGTGGGAGTTCCCCTTAAATATCGTTCGTTTCATTTTCTGCGTAAGAATAAACAAATAAACTAATTTGTGCTCAAACCGAAACGACTGCAATCAGATAATATACTGTTATCACATTCTTATCACATACCTTGTATACATTATTTTTATCATACCTCGGGGACATGGATGATGTGGATAATATAAACAATCACAGTGTTTTTTTCACCTGTGTTCGATGTTCTTTGTTTTAATAATACTTATCCTTACTTGGTTTCACACATTGATTACTTTACATATACACTCAAGATATCGATACAATCGATAAAAGCAGAATAAAAATGTAATGCGTTTAATAATAAAACATTATATTAAAAGGAATGTTTGAAATACTAAATAACTCTTCATTGTCCAACCTTATTTAAATTATGAAGGTCTATAACTGCCCCTGGTATAAGTTATATATAGAATAAATAAACAAAGCACATTTTAATTGTTCTTCTTTGTTGTTGTTGTTTGTCGTTTGAAAATCCTTACTTTTATTTTTCATGTAAAAACTTATATTCTAATATTTCTTTCTTTGCTGTATAAATAATCACTAGTTTTTTTTAAATTTAATAAATAAGTTCACGAAACAATAATTTTTCAACATCGCCCACATTTATTTATCCATCAAATAGAAATATGTTACGAAGGGTGTCTGTATAAATTGGTGTATTTCAGAATCAAGCCACACTGAACTATCTGCTGTGTTTACCAACTGGAAACGAATCTCGGAATTTATTGTTATAACTATGTAATCTTTGTACTCAGTGATGTCGAGAAACCCACTTGTTGAGAAATTTATATGCAAAAACGGCTCGTTTGGGTTGAGAAAATATTTTACATAGAAGAGCGAACAACGTTTCGACCTTCGTCGGTCATCGTCAGGTTCACAAAGAAAGAGGTAACTGACCGGAAGCTGACCACATGTTTGAAAGGGGTTGTGTAACTGTGTGTCGAAATGTAGAGGGCGGTATTAGATGTTTGAATATATAATTTTATTTATTTTATTATATTAATATAGGTATAAAGGCGTTCCTTTATATTGGTTTATTTTGGGTTTAAGTTGTTGTATAAGTAAGGCTTCTTTAATTTTGCGTTTGTTTATGTTTGTTTCTTTATTTAGTATTTGAGTGTTTTCTATGGTTATGTTGTGTTTATTTGACTTGCAGTGTTCGAAAACGTGTGAAGGTGACTTTTTATGTTCTTTGAATCTGGTTTCCGTTTTTCTACTTGTTTCTCCAATATAGAAGTCGTGGCAGTTATCACATTGTATTTCATAAATAATGTTGGTGTGGTGTTTGTCAGTGTAGTTTTTACATAGTATAGACCTCAGTTTTGTGCCGGGTTTTTGAATAAATTTGGTATTAACTGGAATGTCATATTTTGTTACTAATTTTTGCCAAATGTTGGTTATTTGTTTGCTGATGTCAGGAATATATGGTATACAGCAGTATATGGTTTCGTGGTTTTTTGATTCGTGAGCTGTATTTACTTTAGTTGGTAGATTTTGCTTTTTGTCTAGGTGTGTGCGTATAATGTTTTCTACGGTTTGTGGAGGAAACTTATTGATGTTGATGAAGTATTGTTTTATTTTGTCTAATTCATCGTTAATTTTATCTGGTGAGCATAGTTTTATGGCTGTGTTTATTTGGTTTCTTAGTATGTTGAGTTTTTGTTTTGTTTCATGTGCTGAGTCCCAAGGAATGTATAGTCCAGTACGGGTGATTTTTCGGTGGATTTCTGTTTTAAAATCCTTGTTAAAAATTTATCTTTATATTTTAATTAATAAATTAGTTACTGAGGAGATAAATGACTAAATGAAATAAATCAGGTTATCTCTATAAATGACAGATAAAGAAATGGGAAGCTAGTTATTTTTTGATAATTATATTTAGGTACTCTGAGTTAGAAAGATTTTAAATACTTCATCAATTTGGCAAACAAACAACAAATGGTTTCCAATTACAATAAACATTAAACAATGCATGTGGGTTATAATTATTTGAAATATTTAGTTTCGGGAAGAAGGATTCACCATGTGGTGGGGATACACCTTCTTTCAGACATCACCTCTGTTCCCCAGTCCGACATAAAAATAATCAAATAATGATACAAAATAAAATAAGTAAAGAATAGAAATAGTAATTAGGGAAATAAGGGTGCTCAAACACCCAACGTTCAACATCTGGATCACACTTTACTGCCGGCAGATAGTTGTAGAAAGCTGACAAGTTTATTCGACGTTATCTTATTTTACTTAATATTTGAGTATTAATATTATCGATGAAACTTTTGGAACCAACGTCGTACTGCAGATGTCAGTCTTAAATATAAGGAGGGCAGAGGACGTCCTTCTTCTGTTGAAAACGACCAATTGAAAGCATTAGTGGAGAGAAACCCGTGCCAATCTGTTTGAGAAATGTCACAAGAATTGTGTGTTGGCATTTTCAAAAGTTAGAAATCTCTACAAGTAGGTTTCACGCTAATTCAGTAAGAATCAGTAAAATCGCCGTTTCGAATTATGCTTTGCTGTTTTTGCTCAACAGAAATGGCCCATTTCTTGATTTTATTATGACCTGCCGCGAAGAGTGTGCTCTTTACGAGAACGGAAAGTAACCTTTACAATGGCTCAACCGTGACGAGGCTCCAAACCATTTTCTACAGCCAAAGTTGCACCAACAGAAGGTTACCTGTATAATGATCTATGGACGGTATTATCCATTGCAGCTTACTCAACCAGGGCCAGAATATTACTACAGAGGGTGACTGTCAAGAAATGGAAGAAATGCATAGAAAGTAGCGTAAAAATGTCAAAATCAGTAAATCTATAAGTACCAATCTTACTTACTAATAATGTTTGTCCACACGTTACTCATATGACACTCCAGAAGCTCAACGAATTGGGCTATGAAACATTGCCTCATTTGTTGGTAAAAGGAAATGATTCTTCTTGGTCCAAAACACGGACCGAATACCGAGCATGTTCCTATTTTCAACAATAATACTGCAATTAGTTAAACCTGAAGCTGTTTTTTGACCCCGTTTAAATGTTTCATTCACACATGGTTTGGAAAGTACTGTTACACCCGTGTACGTGTAACATTTGTAATTATAATTAAAAAGAAATGCTTAATAGCATATCAAATCGATACTACCAGTACTAATGACAAGAGGATAATATTACACGTTTGTTCATTATTGGTTTTTTCCCAACATCATCTTTCTGAGTAACATACTATCACATTTACTGATAAAGCGGGTGAACGTATGACGAAACAACAGTCGAGCGTAACCCTATGATGAACCTCCAAGTTTGTGTGCACCTGAAATTTGTTGTTCACTCTTCGTAATAGACGGACAGAAATAGTGCTCTACAAGGCTATTAAGGCGGTAACATCAAGTGTGAAGGACTCTAACTAATTAAGTAACGATTAATTAGTAATAGGCTAACAGTGCTTTAACCTCAGAAATAGCGTGGGAAATCTGTTACGAATATAACTTTTAAATAATATCAACGTACGCAAATCTTATGTTTATTTTAGGCTTAATAGCGTCCCTCTAGTGGTATATTTAAATTCTTAACACCTTTACATCAGACAACCGCAAATTAAATGATATGTTTAGATGTGGAAAAGGTTAGAAGTTGTTGAAATTGTAATAATAATAGACTATTATCAAACCAAGTGCAATTAAAAGTTATCTTTAATACATGATTTTAAAGTGTTCCTACAGATATTGTGGAGAACGCACAATAGATAGAACTGTTTAGCTATCTTCACTGTCAAAAGGTTCATGTGCTGGACTGAAAATCTTTGGGGCCAGCAATGTCCCAGTGCGATTGTTAAACACCACAATAATCGATTAGAATAGTCCTCGAGCTGGCGGCGAGTGCTGTTACTTAGCTACATTTACTAACTAGTAGAGCGGTTTGTCTCCGGATTTACAACGCTAAAATCATGGGGCTCGATTCCCCTCGGTGGGCTCAGCAGATATCCCGCGATGGCTTTGCTATAGGAAAACAAACAATACTTTACTATGTCAGTCAAAATATAAATATATTTAATGGAGATAGTCCTTGCATACAGTTTGGCGCGAATATAAGAAACAAACGCATCATATGTATCAGCGTTAATAACGAAAAACACCAAGTGACACAAAGATATAACTGTGAAAAAAACCTTTATTATGGTATGGACGCCTTTTGAAAATTTTCAAAGCATGATAGAAATAATTAAATTTGTTAAAAGCCATTATACGAAACTTATTATATTCTTAGCATTATATTCCTAAACTAGTACCTGTGAACGTTGAACAATAAGAAGAGCATACAGTAATAGAGTCTCATGGACAGCATATCTTTAATACAACACCTTACCAGTATTGTTTACATTAAGTAAGGTGTGACCAATCGATACTTTATTGTTTGCGATATGATTTGATTGTTTGTATGTCTTGAATTTCGCGCAAAGCTACTCGAGGGATATCTTTATTAGCCGTCCCTAATTTAGCAGTAAAAGACTAGAGGGAAGGCAACTAGTCATCACTACCCACCGTCAACTCTTGGGCTACTCTTTTATCAACGAATAGTAGAATTGACCGTCACATTATGACGCCTTCATGGCTGAAAGGGCGAGCATATTTTTGTGCGACCGGGATTCGAACCCGCGAACCTCGGATTATAAGTCGAACGCCTTAACACGCTTGGCCATATCGAGCCGATATGATTTGAATCGTAACATGTAAGCCCGAAAAATTTGTAACAAAATAACAATTAATTGATACCAAAATCATTCCATAGGGACGCAAAGGAAGCCATGGGAGATGGGAAATGTTCATCTGGAAACCCCTTCCTTCACCAAAATATAATTGTTGGCTTTAAAAATAAAAGAGATGAAAATTTCCCGAACAGTTTCTGCATCTTTAAAATCAAGATATCTTTATCAACCAGTCTTATATTGTGACTGATACGGTAGAGAGAAAATATATATATAACAGCACCCACCGCATTCTCTTAGGATACTTTATTCAAACAGTGGGATTTCTTTACCTTTCTTATAACGCACTTTTAACGGAAAGCGACACTGTGGTAGCAATACTCCAGCATGATCCCAAGTCCTGTACTGTAAATACTGTATCACTTCTGACTCGGAGATTTATGATAACGAGATTCTATTGTACATACTACGTCGACATTTAACTCACTTCGACAAGTTATCTCTAGTATTTACATAAAAATCAAAATTAAGAACCAACGCTACGTTTAGTCCACTATCAGGAAAAATACTAGATCAGTGACAATAGTTTATATCTGTACAACATGAGACATGAAATATAACTTTCATTACTAATACTATAGTTTCGTTTGTTTTAAATTTCGCACAAAGCTACACGAAGGTTATCTCCAACAGCCGTCCATAATTTATCACTGTAACAATAGAGGGAAGCAGCTAGTTACCACCGCCCACCTTAAACGTATAGTACTACTAACCGTCACATTATAACACCTCCACAGCTGAAAGAGCGAGCATGTTTATTATGACGGAGAATCATACCCGAGGCCATCAGAATGCGTTTCGAGTGCCTTAACATTTTGGATATGTCGGGCCAGCCCTAATGATATATATAGCAACAGTAAACAGCATATTTGAAAAGTACTGTTGATGTGAACCTAAATTTGCTGAGTGAAGATTGTTAAACACTTCTATGTATGGTGTGTCCTACACAATATTTAAAGGAACACTTTAAATTTTTTTATTAAAGATAACTTTAAATTGTACTTGGTTTGATAACAGTTAGTCATTGATATAAAAATCCATTATATTATAAGAATTTTTACTGCTTTCGTCAACCATTTACTTTCACTTACAAAAAGAGCGCCTCTTGTATAGATTGCTGTGAACGTTCCTCGAAAACAATGAAAGTACCACGAAGTATAAAACATTTATTTTCACATTTCAAAAAATTAACGACAAAGTATGTTTATGAATATTGTTTACTTGTTTATACTTGTGTATTTCTATAATAAGATTTTTTATGTCAAAGCCATTTCTCGTAATTAATAATTTATCTTTAAGGCAAGAACTAAAAACAACTGGATGGGAAAATGTCTTAATTAACGAAATAATTTTGGAATAAAACAACTGACTTATACCTATACTTACGATATTGTTATATTTATGTATTGAACTGAATATGTGGTGAAAATATTAGACGTCTCTGTAACAGCACATGCAGTACTCAAAACATTTCTACAAATAACGAGTGACCTCGTTAGTGTGATAGTTAATATGTAATTATTAATAATGTGTTGGAACGCCATTTTATATTTCTTTTACTGTGTGAGATTGAGTAAGTGGTGAAGTATTATTTTCATCAGTTTTATTTAAGTCAGCGAACAAGAGAATTAGAATAAGGATATTTTAACAATGAACTATTTAATTGTTAATGTATTTTCACGTCATGTATTATTGATAATTGTTTTCTTGAATTAATTTGCTCATTAGTGAAAAGAAATTACGAAGTAACATTTACAATAGTGACTCATATCTGAGACATTTAACATGTACTTGATACACAACTAGAAAGTTTAAGAAAATTTAGCACAGTTAAAATATTTACATGAAACACAATGAGAGATCTTTCAGGTACTTAGTGTCTTACTTGACATAATATTACAAGTAATGTGGCTCCTCTATGACACACTGATAGAAAATGAGGCATGTCAAATACCCAGAACACGTCTTATACTAAAAGCACTATAACCATCGCGAAGTATTTCTCAAACACTTAAGGAATCTTAAAAAAAACACTATTACTCCACTATCATCATTTAGCTACATTAAAAAACAAATGCTTTTAAACATTTTAATAGTAAATAAAGAAACGTTTGTTCCTTATAAAGCACAAAGAAAGGAATATATTTCTAAGTTGAAATCTCCAATTTTTGCATGATCTCTCTCAAACGAAACGTTAGGTTGGATGTGGGTTGTTTTGTTTTGAATTTCGTGCAAAGCTACACGAGGGTTATCTGTGCTAGCCGTCCTTAATTTAGCAGTGGATGTTGATAACTAGCTGACTTCCCTCCAGTAGTTTTGTAAGCTACTCTTCTACCATCGAAAAAGAGGGATTGAGCATCACATTTTAACGTCCTCACGGCTGAAAGGGAGAGTATGTTGTTGGGGATTGGAACCTGCGACCGTCGGATTACAAATTCAGTCCTTAACCACCTCGCCGTGTCTGGTGCGAAAGGTTTATCAAGAATTTAGCATTTCAACTTTGTCTTTCTAGCTAAATTTCACTCAATTATCTGTTACCTCAATTCAGTCATTTCAACCTTGCGTTCCTAAGTCAACTAAAGAGCCTCCCTTTCCTTAGCGGCTTCATGGCATGTTTGTAGAGTTATAACGCCAAACATTAGCTCTCGATGACTGTCGAAAAGAAAGCACCGATAGCCAATGGCGTACCTTTGTGCTTAAGTACAAACAAATTTATTAGATAAATATTATTCAGAAAGCGTTTTTCAATCAGGCCTTTGACGCTAATAACGTATTCCTTCCTTTATTATCAGGCATAAACTGACATTCTATGTTATCAAATTGCTGCAATTGATGTTATTTAGTTTAACTTGTTTCGCCAGTTATTCTGTGTGATAATAAATTTAATACAAATAAAATAATAAAAAATATAGAGAACAATAAATAATCGACATTAAAGTAAAATTAAAAATAAATAATCGGTGTTAAAAGGATGCTATTAATTCTGACTATACAAATCTGTTTTGTAAAATATTTAAATAAAATTGATAACCATAACGACTTTCGTACTGAACCCATTTCACACCATAAGCCTTAGCTACTGAACCTAGTTCTCATCATAAAAGTCATTGTACACGATCGTTTATGATAAAAATAGGATCCAGTTTATTTTTCCCGTTTTGATGAGTTAACGTAGTCTGTGAAAGGCCTTGTCGACTTTAAATATAATAGATGTATTGTGGTTGATATGTCATAAGGTATTCGTTTGTACTTTCTCTCATATTTTTAAGTATTAAAGAATCTTATCTTTAATTTAAATATATAAGTATATTATTATTTGTAGTTACTTACTGATATTTTCATATTTCAGGAAAACGACAGAATCAGCTAAAATGATCTCAATATGAAAGCTTACATTCCAAGTAATTCAATGTTTTTGCGTTAATATTGTAGCAAATGTCTTGGATTGTTCTGTCAGAAAATGAACTTGAAACTATTTTTTCAACGGAACAAGTGATTTCGGAAAGGACTTCAATATCTTATTAGCTAAAAGTAAGATCACCAAGAAGAAAATTCTTTATTTTTTAGCTTGTACCTTCAACGACCGCTCTGTCAAGTTAACAGTACCTTTCATTTCTACAAGAAGCGACAATATCAAAGTGGAATGTGCTGGAACTTAATTGGGTTTGAAGCGTGTTAAAAGAAATTGTAATCCTATAGGTGGAGCTACGTGTTCTTTAAAAAATCGAGTATGTCATTGTTTGAGAAGATTGAATGGAACGAGTGCCATCGATGAGCATTTGTGAGACCTGAATGATGACGTAACGTATCTGATTTAAAATAATATATAACTTGATGATCACAAAATTTAAAAGACTCAAGATTAATTCCCACAGTCTTTCAAAACAAGAGGATTTGTACTTTAACAGATACTGATTATATTGGTGTTGTTTTTGTATTTTTCTCAAACAGTCACATTTTTTCTTGGATTTTCATCGATTTGAATTAAAATAAATTTATTATTTACATGGTTTTTACATAGGTTTTTTTTTGTTAAATGTTCAGAACTTTTCCAATATTTTTATTGATGATGTATTAAAAATAAGTTTATTGTTTAGAAGGAATTTACGTATATATTTTAAATTTATAATGTAAAACAAGTAAAAAATATTTATGGTACACCATATTGTTATAAAACAATGTAATTTTTATTAGCAGGAACGTTTCTTGTTGTTTTTTAAAGACGCATTCTAATATTTTTTACAATTCTCTGAAAGATTCTCCGTAAATAAGATAATGAAAAGAACCAGGTATAATTTTTTCAAAAATATGATGGATAAATTGAAACAATATAAAAACTTAAGATATTTTTAAAGATTCTTGATTATAGTTAATGTAAGAAAATAAATAAAAACACCCAAATATAACTGCAGATTTCCGACTTCGGGTCTACCAATATACTAGTCATAAGTCTTATCAGAAAGTGTTTGATTTTATAAACTGAAGAATATTTTTGTCAGTCACAGAACTGATATTTATGTTTTTATGTATGTGTTTTTTTTTTCTAATTTTACGCTAACACTAACAAAGCGTTATTATTTGGTCAATATTTTAGTTTTATTTCTTTATTTATTTACATATACATTCGAAACACCTTTTTGCTATTAGTAGTCTCCAATATTTACTGTAGCCGTATACTGTTAACAAACAGTTAAATTGGAGAAAGTTTTCCATGTTTTATGAACCTGCGTAATGAAGACATCGGAGAAACATAAACACACCTTAGCTTCTTCTTTCGTGTGTTTCAGTGTTTGTGAAACAACAAATAATATGTAACACACGGACAATACACAGTATCGTTATTCAGTGTTTACTTCTGTAAAATTAACGTTTAGTGTCGCTTAATTTACACGTGTCTCCTTAAATAAGGACAGCACGGTGTAAGGCAAAGTGGAATTTAGTTTATAACACATTAGATGGCGCGTTTTGGTGATAAATTATCCTGTAAAGTGTGTGTGTGTGTGTTTTTTTTCTTATAGCAAAGCCACATAGGGCTATCTACTCAGCCCACCGATGGGAATCGAATCCCAATCCTGTAAAGTACTACCATGATTTATGTACTCTATATATATTATTTATAATCGATTTTTTTACAAGCACTCAAGCATTTTACTGTAACATTAATATTTTAATAAAATATTTCAATATAAATATTATTATTTCATAGTAAGTATTATTTTAGTCTAGAATATGGAACAGTTAAGAATTAACTAAGCACCATCTCGAAGTTATGACAACTCATCGGGCTATTGTGAACAGTTAGAATGTATTATAATTCGTGTCTAATTTTAATATTCAGTGACATGTTTCAATATACTAAACAATAAATTCAGATATGTCGCTTATGTGTGTGCATGAGACTTTAGTTAAAGCATAACCTGTATAGATTAACATCAAAATCTTAATGTAATACATTTTAACTCAGTTTTACTTTACCTTCATAATTTAGGTTTTAAGTTGATTTAGAAATATTGAAATATTTTTCGTTACAAACATAAACTGAGATGAGTTAAGTGTTTAAATAGAGATTAATATGAAAGGTCAAGTAATATGTTGTAATTACTAGAGTTTATACGTCGTCAAGTGTAAGGTCAAGTGAAGTGTTGTGATCATTAGAGCTTCAAAATCATTGAATATAAGGTCAAAAAATGTGTTGTAATAATTAGGGCTTCTAGGTCATTAAATGTAAGGTCAAGAAACGTGTCGTGTTTACTAAAGCTTCTAGGTTATTATATGTAACGTTAAGTAAGATTTACTGATTATTAGGACTTCAGGGCAGGTAATTTGCTATGATTATAGTGTTTCTGGTCATCACCTTTAAGGTCGGTTGTGTGTATAGAGCTCCTTGATAGTCAGCTGTAAGGTTACATAATGTGCTATGATTATAAATCCCCTTACATCATCAAACGGTAAACTGTTAGGATTATATATGGAACCTCTGTCATTATCTGTATATTACTTGCAGAAGTTACTGTCTGTCGGTCATCAACTGTAATATCAGTAAAAAAATCTGTTTTTAGCTCTTAGGTCGTCAGCTTTAAGATCAAGTAAGGTGCTGCGATTATAGAGTCCCTCGGCCATCAACTGTAGGGTCAAGGGGTTTTCTGAGCAGTGGCCTTTTTAGTTTTAGCCCGCTTGTTCTGAAACCATATTTTAAACTGACATTCGTTTAGCTGATATTCCTTGGCCAAACCTTGACGTCGTTCATCTGTCACATATCGGTTCTTTTGGAATTCTATCTTTAAACGCGAGTTGATCCAAAGTGAAGGCGGTTTTCGGCTTCTTTTCTTCCAGAACTTTCTTCGTGTCTTCTACGAGGTCCTAAAATCAGGCCAATGAATTTAACATCACGATACCACACATTATTTTTTTTTTTACTTTCACAATTTCAATTTTTATTTATTAGATTCGCGGTGAATAGTATTAATTACGATTTCGTCAAATGCTTTCAAATGTTTGGCTGAAGTGAAAACCGAAAATAAAACCACTAAATTGATCAATGTGTAAATTTCTGGTTATGTCAAGACACTTTACTTACTAGAATGTAAACCAATACGTTTAATTAATTTCTCGATCCAGCTAGAAAATAAACTTGTGTGCGCATACTCAGGTCTCCTGTTACCCTACGGCACCTTCCGAAGCATAGATTACTGTATATCAACAATGCTTTAGGTCTCTACATTGAATATTCTCTTTTAAATTTTCTCTGTAGTGAAAAATTAAAAACAATCATTAAATCACACACACACATGTATATAATCATAAAACAGATGATCTGATAAATAATATTGAATAATAAATTCGACAAAATGTCGTAACATTATTCACATACCTAAATTAATTTATATTGCTCTATGGGGAGGTAACACCGACTCAAATCTTTGTGGATAATAGATTATTATAGTCATAAAAAATGGGTTTCCATGGAGGTTTTGGCATTACTTACGTCATGGCCCAGCATGGCCAGGTGGGTTAAGGCGTTCGAATCGTAATCTGATGGTCGCGAGTTCTAACCCCCACCACACCAAACATGCTCGCCCTTTCAGCCGTGGGGGCGTTATAATATGAAGCTCAATTCCACTGTTCATTTGTAAAAGAGTAGTCCAAGAGTTAGCGGTGGTTGGTGATTAACAGCTGCCTTCTGTCTAGTTTTACACTACTGAATTAGGGACGGCTAGCGCAGATCGCCTTCGTGTAGCTTTCCGTGAAATGGTTGCGACAGTGATATCGGTCTGCTATATATAATATCCTATTCTGAAATTGTTTTGTCAGAGCTAGCCCAGATAGTCCTCGAGAAGCTTTGTGCGAAATTCCAAAACAAACAAACAAACAAACAAATCCTCCAAACTCTTTCCACGTGCGGGCTATAGAACGAACTATACATAGAAATTATAAGCACTTTCTCAGGCGGATATATATATAATCAAAATCCATCATTGTCCAGCCACTAACAACAACACACTGTATTACTAATGCAACAGACAGATCAATCACTACAAATTCACTATTTGTTTTCATGACACTATTAATGCTATTCTTAACAAAATTCAAATTATAATTTAGTTGCTCTCTTCTTCCAATCTGAATGTCACGGGTTCGCATCTTTGACTCACCAAACATGTTTACTCTTTCAGCCGTGGCAGGTTATAAAGTTACAATCAATCGCACTATTCGTTGGTAAAACAATAACTTAAGAGTTAGCGGTGGGTATTGATGACTAGCTGTTTTTAGTCTGGTCGTACAGTGATAAATATTTCAAATAATTATAACCCTCATTTATTGACTGATGTTTATTGTGATTAGAAACCATATGTTGTTTGTTTGCCAAATTCATCAAGTTATTTATATATTTTTTATGCACAGTATCTCAATATAATTATCAAAAAATAACAAATTACCATTTTTTTTATCTTCCATTTATAGAGGTATCCTGCTTTATTTCATTTAGTTATTTAACTCTCCAGTAACTAATTTATTCATAAAACTATAAAGATAAATTTTTAACAAGCCTTTTATGTGGCACTTTATCAAGTGCTTCTGAAAAGTCTAATTTCACCAAATCTACACCAATACTATATAAAATTATATAACATTTTGTTTTATAAATGTGAACAGTTTCGTAAAGCAAGATTTTCCTTTCGTGAAATCCAACAAATATTAAACTGTTTTAAATTACTTCACAAACCATCGTTCATAAATTTAACTTTCAAAAGTCTTTTCCTTCACTGAATCTAAGAACTAGAGTTCTGAAAATACCGTTATAATTCTAATCATCTCATCTGACAAGAGGAATGACATCATTACTGTAGGTGCATAGCTGTCAACAAATTTATCTTATATATCTGATGTTTGATTCACATAAGTTTTAGTTTTGTAATGTGTACTTCGATAACAAAAAGGGCAAAATACAAGACATATGCTGAAAAAAATTTAACATTCGATTTATTGAAAACGTTAGAACAATAATACATTTGTTAAGCCTCAGCAAATGGTTTGGTATTTTCGATTCTACTTTTCATTAGGTTATATAAATAACACAGATAAGTGTAATTTTTATGTATTGTATAATATTTATGTGTGTATAGAGCTCCTTGATCAATCAGCTGTAAGGTTACGTAATATGGTATGATTATAAATTCCCTTAGATCATCAACCAATGAAGTTTTGGGATTATATATACATGAGTAACATGCTGTAGTTACTGTCCCTGGGACATCAGTTGTAAGATCAATAGAGAAATGTGTTTTTTATTCATAAATCATCAGCTTTAACATCAAGTATGGTGCTGTGATTATAGAGTCCCTCGGCCATCAGCTGTAGGGTCAAGAGGTTTTATCTGACCAGTTCCTTTTTTGTTTTAGCCCGCTTGTTCTGAAACCATTTTTTAATCTGAGATTCGTTAAGCTAAAGTTTCTTGGCCATACATCAACGTCGTTAATCTGTCACATATCGGTTCGTTTAGAATTCTATCCTCAAATGCGTGAGTTGATTTAAAATGAAGGAGGTTCTCGGATTTTCTTCTTCCAAAACTTTCTTCGATTTTTTTTAGTTTTCTTGAACGAGATCCTAAAAATATGCTAATGAATTTAACATCACAACACCACATATTTCTTGTTTTCAATTTCACAATTTCAATTTTCTCTCATTAGTTTGGCGGTGAATAGTATTAATTATTAGATCGTGAAATGCATTCTAATGTTTGGCTAAAGTAAGAATTTAAAATTAAACCACTGAATTGATCAATGTGTAAATTTCCGGTAATGTCAAGACACTTTACTAACCAGAATGTAAACCAATACGTTTAATTAATTTCTCGATCCAGCTATCAATAAAACATGAATGCGTATTCTCATGTCTCCTGTTACCCTACGGCACATTTTCAGCCGTGGGTGTTCAGTGTTATAATTTCATAGTCAATAGTCACTGCCACCATACTCTTCGTTTTTTGTTTTTTTTTTCAAGGACTTTTAACGATGACTTTTGACGGTGCTATGCTATTCCAGTTCAATAAGCCATTTCAATTCACTCTAGATTTATCCCTAATAATAAAGCTCTTCCCTCTGATAGTTTCAGGTGACCGGTTCTTATTGTAACTTGATGATAAAACCCTTCCCCCTGAATGTTTTCGGGTGACTGGTTCTCATTCTAACTTGAACAATACAAGTATCAAGGAAGGTTTAGAGAAAAGGCATACATAAAATATTATTATACATACATTATTATGCACTAGATTTATCATTTCCTAAATTATGTACATTACTGTACGGGGACGTTAACCTCGCCGTCTGGCAATTTATTGTAACAAGTACATAACACGTGGTATTTTCAAATTTATGTTGTGTTTTTTTTATGGCGTTTTCTTCGAAGTTAAGTATAAAACTGCATAAATAGCTCTGCCGGCTACGGGTGTTGAAACGCGGTTTCTAGCATTTAAGTCCGCAGATATTCCGCCGTGCAACTTAGGGTGAGGGGAGGGCATTAAAAGTTATGTTTTACAATATCAGATTATATTTGTCGTGGACTTAAGAAACATTATGTTGTCTCGGAAAAGCCTAAACAAAAACGTTATTTACAAAATATTAACCCTAATACAGCGGGAATGTTGTAGGTGGCAGCATCAGATGATCAGGGCCGCCGTTTAAGGGTTAAATTTTAACAGACGTTCTTATCACAAGGACTATTTTTTTTGTGTTGTAACGGTTAAAGAAATATATGTTTACCCGTTTCAACTTTCCAGTTGGTCAGCAGTGAGTTAATGCATTACAGGATAAATACGAGGTTCGAATCCCCACAGTAGCCAAAGTGCAGAAACCCCTAAATAAAAAGCAATCTACGTGATTAAGTAAAATGCTCTGATAAGATCTAAATTTACTTTGTAAAGTAAAATGAACTAATAAGACACACAAATATAACATATCCTTGATCATCATAAGCGGCCTAATGGTATATGTTTCGTTAGCTGATCCTAGCTGTTCATTTAATTGTCGAATGGATGAAACTTCTAGAGCATAGATTAATGTATATCAACATTACATTAGGCCTCTACACCGAATATTCTCTTTTCAATTTTTCCTGTGGTAAAAAATCTTAAAAAATATTTAAATCACACACACACACACACGTATGTAATCATAAAACAGATGATCTGCTAAATAATATTGAATAATAAATTCGACAAAATGTCGTAACATTATTCACATACCTAAATTAATTTATATTGCTCTATGGGGAGGTAAAACCGACTCAAAACTTTGTGGATAATAGATTATTATAGTCATAAAAAATTGGTTTCCATGGAGATTTTGGCAATACTTACGTCATTGCCCGGCATGGCAAGGTGGGTTAAGGCGTTCGAATCGTAATCTGATTGTCGCGAGTTCTAATCCTCACCACACATAACATGCTCGCCCTTTCAGCCGTGGGGGCGTTATAATATGAAGCTCAATTCCACTGTTCATTTGTAAAAGAGTAGTCTAAGAGTTGGCGGTGGTTGGTGATTAACAGCTGCCTTCTATCTAGTCTTACACTACCGAATTAGGGACGGCTAACGCAGATCGCCTTCATGTAGCTTTCCGTGAAATGGTTGCGACAGTGATATCGGTTTACTGTGTATAATATCCTATTCTGAAATTTTATTGTCAGAGATATCGGGTTAATGTATTTAATATCCTACAATGAAGTGGTTGAAACAATGATATCGATTCTACAATGATATAACATATAACATGATGATTCTTAATGTTAAGTATGATTACAATGATATAACATATAACATGATGATTCTTAATGTTAAGTATGATTACAATGATATAACATATAACATGATGATTCTTAATGTTAAGTATGATTACAATGATATAACATATAACATGATGATTCTTAATGTTAAATATGATTACAATGATATAACATATAACATGATGATTTTAATGTTAAGTATGATTACAATGATATAACATATAACATGATGATTTTTAATGTTAAGTATGATTACAATGATATAACACATAACATGATGATTCTTAATGTTAAGTATGATTACAATGATATAACATATAACATGATGATTCTTAATGTTAAGTATGATTACAATGATATAACACATAACATGATGATTCTTAATGTTAAGTATGATTACAATGATATAACATATAACATGATGATTCTTAATGTTAAGTATGATTACAATGTTATAACATATAACATGATGATTCTTAATGTTAAGTATGAAAAATGCTCATACATCAACATTATCTTTTCCTTTTTCAACCTTAAATACTTCAAATCACATTCTCTATAATTCTTTTTTCTGTAGAGAAAATTTTAAGGATCTTAACCTCTCCTCATATGATAACTGCTCCATCTTAGGTACCATTTTAGTGACCCTCTTCTGAACCCTTTAAAACAGTTCAATATCTCTCCAAAAGTAAGTAGCACAAGAATAAACACAATACCCCAAATGTGGCCTAACCAATGATCGATACATTGAAATTATAACATCTTTACTTTTATATGTAATATTTCCATTGATACATTCTAAAATCCTACTTCTAGTAATAGCACATTGATTGGATGGCTTGAGAGACTGATCACCCATTTCACCAAGATCCTTTTCTTTAATTACGTTCTCAAGTTATTTATATATAAATTGAACGTATAGTTCAAGTTATAGTATCCCACATCCAATATCTTGCATGTATTGTAATTAAAATCCATTCTTTTTAAAATCATCAGCAGCATCTTGACAGCTAGCAGCATCCAAAACCTTAATATCATCTGTAAACCTAAGTAATTTATTCACTATATGACATCACTACTATAGGTGCATAGCTGTCAACAGTTTTATCTTATATGTCTCATGTTTGATTCACATAAGTTTTAGTTTTGTAACTGGTACTTCGATAACAAAAAAAGGCAAAAATACCAGACAAATGTTCAAAAAAATTTACATTGGATTCATTAGAAACGTTAGAACAATAAAACATTTGTTAAGCCTCAACAACTGGTTTGCTATTTTCGTTTCTACTTTTCATTAGATCATATAAATAACACAGATAAGTGTAATTTTTATAAACTGTTCATGTTCAACAAGAAAGAGAGAAAGTTAGAAGACAGTTTACATTACGTGACTTTAAGGAAGTGGGTTTCTTTAAATATAATCAATCTAACAGATACCGATTAAAATCAGTTTACTGTAACATCCATATTACTTATAGATGTAAGGGATCCCCTCTGGGATTTTTTTTTACCTTATCATCCACTGTTTAACACTCACACACTTATATATATATATGTATGTGTGTGTGTATGTACATGAATTAAAATAAATAACATTATTGTATATTCCTACTATTTTCGCAGCAGTCTGGTGGTATTTCTGGTTCTCATGATTTAAATTTACTTTTTTGAGTAAAATAGAAATTTTCTCTTTGTTTTCACTTTATGTTTGTCTGTCTGGCAAAAAATTCTCATCGTTGAATGGAGCTCCATTCGAGCATACCCTACATGATAGGATTGAAAGATGTTTGAAATAACGATATTATATAGAAATAAAACAACTGACTTACATCATCACGTAAGAGGATTAAGTTACGTTAGACATTAATTATTATTTTATGGTATATAGGTATTGAACTGAAGATGTGATGAATATATTAGACGTCTCTGAAACACTACATTTAGAACTTAAAACAAATGTACAAATGAATAGTTATCTCGTTTCCATGGTAGTTAATATAGTTTATATGTAATTATGTATAATGATCTCAGAGTTAATTTAAAGCGTGTAGACAACAGTATATTATCATAATTACGTCTGCTGTGTTCACTTCCAACGAGGTCCTTCGCAAATACCTGAGTTCTTTTAGGCAGTATATAATACTGAAGATAAATTAGGGGTTGAAACGCCATTTGTATGTGAAGTATTATTTTCATCAGTTTTATTTAAGTCAGTGGACATGAGGATTAGAATAAGGATATTTTAACAATGAACTCTTTAATTGTTAATTTATTTTTACATCATGTATCATTAATGATTATTTTCTTGATTATATTTACTCATCAGTGAAAACAAATGCAAAGTGACACTTAACACATATCTAAGACATTTAACATGTACTCGAAATACAACGAGAAAGATTAAAAAACCTTTGACAGAGTTAACAATTTTACATGAAACACAGTGAGAGACTTGTCAGATACTTAATATGTCTTACTTGAAATAATATTACAAGTAATGAGGCTTCTCTATAACACACTCCCTGAGAATGATGCATTTCAAGGACTCTGAACACTTCTTACACTAACATAACTTTTACATATCGCTAAGTGTTTCTCAAACACTTTAGGAGTCTTTCAAAAACACTATTACAAAACTATTATCATTTATTTAAAATAAACAACCGACGTTTTTAAACATTTTAATTGGAAATGAAGAAGTTTGTTTGTTTTGGGAATTTCGCACAAAGCTACTCAAGGGCTATCTGTGCTAGCCGTCCCTAATTTAGCAGTGTAAGAATAGAGTGAAGGCAGCTAGTCATCACCACCCACCGCCAACTCTTAGGCTACTCTTTTACCAACGAATAGTGGGATTGACCGTCACATTATACACCCACACGGCTGGGAGGGCGAGCATGTTTAGCGCGACGCAGGCACGAACCCGCGACCCTCGGATTACGAGTCGCACGCCTTACGCGCTTGGCCATGCCGGGACTAAGGAAATGAAGAAACGTTTGTTCATTATTAGTCACAAAGAAATATATATTTTCAGTCGAGATGTTCACTTTCAACATGATCTCTCAAGTGAAACGTTAGGTTTAGTTTGTTTTGAATTCGTGCAAAGCTACTCGAGGGCTATCTGCGCCAGCCGTCTTTAATTTAGCAGTGTAAGACTAGAGGGAAGGCAGCTAGTCATCATCACCCACCACCAACTCTTGGGCTAGACTTTTACCAACGAATAGTGGGACTGACCGACACACTATAACGATCCCACGGCTGGAAGGGCGAGCATGTTTGTTGCGAGTGTGATTCGAACCCGCGACCTTCGGATTACGAGTCTAACGCATACAGAATAAAAAAACAATAAATAATCGGTATTAAAAGCCTGATATTAATTCTTACTGTTCAAATTTGTTTTGTAAATGACTTAAATAAAATTGATAACCTTAACGACTTCGCTATTGAACAAAGTTCACACCGTGAGGCTTAGCTACTGAACCTAGTTCACACCATAAAAGTCATTGTCATGAGATACTCGTCCATACATTCTCTCATAACATTTTGAAGTATTAAAGAAATCAGTAATTCTAATATTTAATTTTAAATATACATGTTTCTTATTATTTGTAGCTTGTTACTGATGTTTTAATATTTTAAGAAAACGACAGAATCAACAGAAATGATCCCAATAGGAAAGTTTACCTTCCATGTAATTCAAAGTGGTTGCGTTAATATTGTACGAAAATATCCTAGATTCTTCCGTTAGGATATGAAACTGAAACTATTTTTAACCAGGAGAGGTCGTTCAGGGAAGGACTTCAATATTTTATCAGCTAAAATTAAGATCACCAGGAAGTAAATTCTTTGTATACTAGCTTGTAACAACAACGACTGTTCTTTCAAATCAACAGTACCTTTTTCTCCTGTAAGAACTTACAACATCCAAGTTGAATAAGCTAGAACTGAATGCAGTTTGAAGCGTGTTTAAAGAAACAATTACCTTCTCTATCCAATACACTGCGATTGTGGTCTTATAAGTAGAGATAGCCCTCGTGTAATTTTGCGCGAATTTCAAAAACAACAAAGCAACTGACATTTCTTTTTTTGCTTTTAATTTGTGATTGTTTCTTTGTAATTAAACACAAGTGGTGTATCTGTGCTCTGACCACCACGGGTATTTAAATCCGGTTTTTAGCGATATAAGTGTACTGAGATACGTACCGCTATGGAAATCGTAGGCTTCAAAACTAAGAGTACAACAGATCTGAACACTTAATATATTTGTGAAATCTTTATCCGATATATAAACAGATAATCTTATTTGGATATACGTATAAACGAAATGGTATTCGGAACAACTTGACCATGTTTTAAAATCAAATGTATTTACAGTATCCAAAATAATCTGTTAACGAGCGTACAAAACGTGTTAAATAAGTTCCAAATATGCATACACTTCTCAAGGTGTATACACTACGAGTATAATAGCAAACTTGAAGGAACTTATCCTGTGTAACTAGAACTTTACGCTGAGTCATCTGACCAGATAACTTGACTCAACTTTGAATCACAAGTATCTATGCATTTGTATTAATGAATGACCATGATAACTCTTTGCAGGTGTGTTTTCAATTAATTTAGTTATTTGTATTGAAAGGTTTTGTTCGTTTTAAATGACTTGTTTATGATTTAGCGCAAGAAATTACAGTGACCAATAAGATCTATCAATGGTATAGTCTGATATGTTGTGAATTTCGATCAAAGTAACACGATAAAAAAGCTTCTTGCGCTTGCCATCCCTAGTTCAGCAGTAAAATAATGGAAAAATAGTCATTACCACCCACCGCCCATTCTTGGCCTGCTCTTGTACTAAAGAATAATGGAATTAACCGTTACCTTATAATGTCCCCATGGCTAAAAGGACGAGTATGTTTGGTGGGACAGAAAATTCACACCCACGCCTCTTGGATTGGGAGTCGGCTGGCATAACAACCTCCATACCAAAAGTTGTCATATACAAATAGATGTTGTTTGTCTTTAACGAAACTTAAAATAATAAGTGTAGCTTTTTTTTTCACATTCTTTACACAACCCGAGAAAAAGTTATTGTTTGAACAGTTTACACGGAAAGGTACATTTGTTCTATAGGTTGTTATTAATCTAGAAAACTGTTTGCTGAAGGATAGGAGCAATGTTACTATAGTTAATTGATGTGAAATAATTTATTATGGACTAAATTAACGATTTGGAACTTAACGATCTCTGATGCCACAGTATGTATGACATCACGTGACTCCAAGTTATTGGTGTAGTATCACAAAGGGAAAGCTTTGATCAAGCTTCTTGTCTTCAGACATAAATAGGGGTAATGGCTATCACATTATAACGACCCCACAGCAGAAAGAGCGAGCATGATTAGTATTACGGGATTCGAATCCGCAACTCTCAGATTAAGAGTCAAGTTCCCTAATCACATCATTATGTTTGTGTGTAATACCTTCTTTATTAGATACCCTATAATACTAGAAAGGTGTAGTGTGACAACTAATTTTGGTGAAAAAATAGTTTACCATATTGTATTTAAATCGTTAATTGAATTAATAGCTCACGAGAAAAAGATGTTTTAAGTTTACAAGTTATGTACGTGTTAACACTTATTCTGCCACTTTACTCCACCTGTTTACTACAATTCTGCGGACTTACCGAGACACGATGGTTAAAAACATTTAAAAGAATAGTTAATTTTATCGTTTCTCCCAGTATCAATTATAGTACAACACTTTGTTGTTATATTAGAGTACGAAGTGTTGAGGTTATAGTGCTACATACTGTAGTAATATTATAATGAAATATTTTCAAATACTAAATCGTCCGATACTTTTAAAATAATAATTGTCTGAATCACAACAATGAACGTTGATTTACTCGTAGCAGTAATATACATTAATAAAACATTTATATAAACATCTTCAAATTGTTATTATATAAAGTTTGTTGCTAAAATTCATTCAGTCGGTAGAAAGTTATCACTACTTTTCAGACTAAGGAATATCTTTTATTATAAACTCATTTTATAAATATAAGTATCTTAAAACTTATGCCCATCTAAGATTTCCCAAAACGTTTCAAGTCAAAGAAAAACTGTCTTCGATATCTTATTTGCGAAGCACATTTCAGAGAATTGTAATAAATATCAGAACGCGTTCTTTAAAAACAAAAAAAGTTTGCAGCTGATAAAAAATATTGTTTTGAGAACAGTATGACGTACGGTAAACACGTTTTAATGGTTTAACGTTATTAAATTTTAAATATTTTTGTAAATACCATCTAAGCATTGAATTTATTTTAATTCAACATCAATGAAAAAATTGTGACCGTCTAACAAAAATACAAAAACAATACCAATATAATCAGTATCTGTTTTGAAAGATCTAGGAAATTAAACTTGAGCATTTTAGATTTTGTTATCAATAAGTTGTATATTATTCGAAATCAGATACGTTACGTCATCATTCAGGTCTCATAAATGCTTTAGACTCATCGATGGCACTCGTACCATTCAATCTTCTCAAACAATGACACACTCGATTTTTTAAAGAACACATAGCTCCTCCTATAGGACTGCAATCGCAGTTTATTGGATACAGAAAATAATCGTTTCTTTTAACATGCATCAAACCCCATTCAGTTCTAGCACATTCAACTTGGATGTTGTCAGTTCTTGTAGGAATGAAAGGTACTGTTGACTTGACAGTCCAGTCGTTGTTGTTACAATCTAGAAAGTAAAGGATTTGCTCCCTAATAATTTTAATTTTAGCTAATAAGAGTTTGAAGTCCCTTCCTGAACGACTTGTTCCGGTTGAAAATAGTTTCAGTTTCATTTCCTGACTGAAGAATGAAGGATATTTTCGTGCAATATTAACACAACCATTTTGAATTTCTTGAAATGTAAGCTTTCCTATTGGGATCATTTTGGACGATTCTGTCGTTTTCCTGAAATATGAAAGTATTTGTAACTACCTACAAATTATAATATACATATATATTTAAAATTAATTGTAAGAATCACTGATTTCTTTAACACTGACTTAAAACACATGAGATGAAGTACAGACGAATATATTACGATACATCAACCACACTACATCTATCATATTTAATGTCGACAAGGCCCTTCACTCACTACGAGGTTTCATCAAAACGACAAAAATGATCATATACAATGTACAATGTATTTTATTGTGTGAATCATGTTCAGTAGCACAGTCTTTTGATGTGAACTATATTCAGTAGCTAAATCGTTATGGTTATAAATTATTATTCTAGTGATTTACAAAACAGATTTGTACAGTAGGTATTAATAATATAATCTTAAATTCAAGTATTTGTTAATTTCTTATGTTATTTAATTAAATTTACTATCACTCAGAATCACTGGCGACACAGGTTAGGCCTAGTAATATGATAGGTAGCAACTTGGTGATATAGAACGCCAGTCTATGCCTGATAATAAAGGAAGCAAAACGTTATTAGCGTCCAAGGCAGGATGGAAAAACTAGATCTGATAATGCTCATCTTATGAGATTGTTTGTACTTAAGCACAAAGTTTCGTTCTAGGTTATTTGCGCTGTGCTCATGACATGCATCGAAAGCTAAAGTTTGAAGTTATAAATCTGCAGGCACGTCACTAAGCCTAAAAGGGGAAGGAAAACACCTTAATGACATCAAGTTGAAATGTCAGATATATCAGTGACACGAGATTGAAATGGCAGATAATTGAGTAAAGTTTCGTTATTAAGACCATGATGTAATAACTCATTATTTGTACAAATGTTTGGAGTACTACATATTGTGTTTCAGAGACGTCTAATATTTTCATCATATGTTGAGCTCAATACATACATACAATAATATCTTAATAAATGACAAACATAACTTAATCCACTTACGTACTGATGTAAGTCAGTTGCTTTATTCCTAAGTAATATCGTTATTTCAAACATCTTTCAATCCTACCTTGTAGGGCATGCAGAACTTGAGCTGGATTCAACGATGAGAATTTTTTGGTGGGACAAAAAATAAACACAAAGTAAAAAACATAGAGAATATTTCCATTTTACTCGAAGTCGCCATGAGAATCATATCATTTATATCATGAGAATCAGAAATACCATCTGACTGCTGCGATAATAGTAGGAATATACAACAATATTATTTCTTTTAATTCATGTCTATATATATATAGTGTGTGAGTTTCAAGTGTGGATGATAACGCTTAAAAAAACCCAGAGGGGATCCCTTATATCTATCAGTAATATGGATGTTCTTGGGGATCCCTAATATCTATCAGTAATATGGATTTCCTGTTACAGTTTACTGAAGTTTAATCGATATCTGTTAGTTTGATTTTATTTAATAAAACCCACTTCCTTAAAGCCACATGATGTAAACTGTCTTCTACTTTTCTCTCGCTGTTCGTGAAGTTGAACAATTTATAAAAATCACACTTATCTGTGATATCTATATTACCTAATTGAAAGCAGAATTTAAAATACACACTAGTTTCTGAGATTTAACAAAAGTTTTATTTTTCTCACATTTTCTATAAATCCAATATCAAGATTTTGTTCAATATTTTTCTTGTATTTCGGCCCCTTTTTGGTAATCAAAGTACACATTACAACACTAATACTTGTTTCGTTCACATATAAGATGAGATTTTAATCTTAAAGCCACAAAAGAGATGTCCTTCCTCTTATCATGGGAAATGATATGATTTATCAAGATAATTTGAGAGCTGCAGTTCTTAGATCAATGAAGGAAAAGACTCTTGAAAGTCCTATTTATAAAAGATGGTTTGTACAGTAAGTAAACAAAGTTAAATATATTGTTAGATTTCACGAAAGGAAAATCTTTCTTTATTAATCTGTTCACATTTATAAAACAGAAGGTTATTACTTTTGTAGTGTATTGGTGTGAATTTGGTTAAGTTAGACTCTTACGAAGCACGTGATAAAGTGCCACATAAAAGGCTTGTTAAAGAAACGCATAGAAAGTAGCGTAAAAAATGACAACATCAGTAAATCTATAAGTACCAATCTTACTTAATAATAATGTTTGTCCACACGTTACTCATATGACACTCCAGAAGCTCAACGAATTGGGCTATGAAACATTGCCTCATCCTCCTTCCTCCCCAGACGTGTCGCACACAGACTACCACTTTGGACAACTTATTACAGGACAAATGATTCAACATAACAGCACCAATAGAGAATGGCTTAAAAGAATTCTTGAGTTCTAGAACTTCATAGTTTTATCGTTATGATATAAATAACCTTGTTTATCGTTTACAAATTGGTTCTTATTTTGATCAATAAAATTGCTTTTGATTTGCTTCATTTCTTAATAAGGTTAAAATTTAAAATTCACCATTGCTTTCGATCAAACTAAGATATTAACAAACACTTTTTACATAACTTTCATCATCTTGTAAGCTGGCCTACGATAACAAAGCAGTAAGTGTAATAGCTTAGAGAAATACAGTCTGGGTTTCCAAACTACTTTCGGGTTCATAACGAATAAAATTCTTTCCAAGCTAACTATCGTTCGATTATTATGATCGTTTTAAAACGACCTTAAAACAATATATTATATATTAAAGTCTTATTTCTGAACTTTAGGGTTAATTCTAGTTTAGAAAGTACATCAAACAAAGGTCGTGCTCTATCAGATGAGCAAGTGCATCCTGTTTGAAGAAAAACTCACCACAGTTGTTTAAGTTTTACTTTCAACAAGAAAATATTGATTTTTGACAAACAAACGAAATTGTCAAATAGCATTGGAAAAATCATATCATCAAGAGTTGATTGCTTTAAGACTACGAGAAATTTGTCTGATGTAAACAATCTTATTATAAAAGTTATGCGAGTGTAAACAAATTACACTGAACAATATTTAGAAACATACATTTATTTTTTGTATCATATCATACTAAATGTTTTATATTTCTTGGTACTACTTTTGTAATTCATGGGTCTACTCAAGAATCGATATATAGGGCACTACTTTTGTTGGTAAAAGGAAATGATCCTTCCTGGTCCAAAAAACGGACCGAATACCGAGCATGTTCCTATTTTCAACAATAATACTGCAATTAGTTATACCTGACGCTGTTTTTTGACCCCGTTTAAATGTTTTATACACGCATGGTTTGGAAAATACTGTTACACCCGCGTACGTGTAACATTTGTAGTTATAATTAAAAAGAAATATTTAACAGCATATCAAATCGATACGACCAGTAATAATAACAAGAGGTTAATATTACACGTTTGTTCATTATTGGTTTTTCCCAACATTATCTTTCTGAGTAACATACGATCACAGTTCCTGATAAAGAGGGTGAACGTATAACGAAACAATAGTCGAGCGTAACCCTATGATGAACCCCCCGGAATGTGTGCACCTGAAATTTATTGTTCACTCTCCGTAATAGGCGGACAGAAATCGTGCTGTAAAAGACTATTAGGGCAGTAACCTCAAGTGTGAAGGACTCTAACTAATTAAGTAACGAATAATTAGAAATAGTCTAATAGTGCTCTAACCTCAGAAATAGCGTGGGAAACCTGTAACAAATATAACTTTTAAGTGATATTAACGTACGCAAATCTTATGCTTAATAGCGTCCCTCTAGTGGTATATTTAAATTCTTAAAACCTTTACATCAGACAACCGCAAAGTATTTGTTTGTTTTTATTTTCGCACAAAGCTACTCGAGGGCTATCTGTGCTAGCCGTCCATAATTTAGCAGTGTAAGACTAGAGGGAAGGCAGCTAGTCATTACCACCCACCGCCAACTCTTGGGCTACTCTTTCTAACGAATAGTGGGATTGACCACACTTTATAACGTCCCCACGGCTGAAAGAGCGATCATGTTTTTGGTGCGACCGGGACCCTCGAGTTACGAGTCGAACGCCTTAACACGCTTGGCCATGTCGAGCCGATATGATTTGAATCGTAACATGTAAGCCCGAAGAACTTGTAACAAAATAACAATTAATTGATACGAAAATCATTCCACAGGAACGGAAAGGAAGCCATGGGAGATGGGAAATGTTCATCTGGAAACCCCTTCCTTCACCAAAATATAATTGTTGGCTCTAAAAATAAAAGAGATGAAAATTTCTCGACCAGTTCTGCAACTTTAAAATCAAGATATCTTTATCAACCAGCCTTATATTGTGACTGTGAGGGAAGAGAGAAAACGTATATATAACATCACCCACGGCATTCTCTTAGAATACTATAATCTATCAGTGGGATGAAATTACCATACTTATAACGCACTTTTAACGGGAAGCGACACTGTGGTAGCAATACTCCAGAATGAGCCCAAGTCCTGTGACAGCAAACTTCCAGTACGGTAAATACTGAACCACTACAGGCTTGAAGGTTTATGAAAACGACATCCTATTGTATATAGTTCGTCGACATTTAACTCACTTCGACAAGTTACCTTTAGTGTTTACATAAAAATTAGAAACCAACGTAGTTTTGCCCACTATCAGGAAAAACAGTAGATCAGTGACAATAGTTTATATCTGTACAACACGAGCTATGAAATATAACTTTCATTCCTAATACTATAGTTTCGTTTGTTTTAAATTTCGCACAAAGCTACACGAAGGTTATCTTCAACAATCGTCCATAATTCAGCACTGTAACAATAGGGGGAAGTCAGATTGTCGTCACCACCCACGTTAAACGAATAGTTCTAGTGACCGTCACATTATGACGCCTCCACAGCTGAAAAAGCGAGCATGTTTATTATGACGTTGAATCATACCAGTGGCCATCAGATTACGTTTCGAGTGCCTTAACGTCTTTGACATTTCGAGCTAGCCCTAATGCTATAGACGACAACAGTAAACAGCATACTTGAAAAGTACCGTTGATGTTAAACCTAAATTTGATGATAGTGAAGACATTTAAACAGTAGTATGTATTGTGTGTTCTCCACAATATCTAAAGGAACGTTTTAAATAATTGTATCAAAGATAACTTTTAATTGTACTTGGTTTGATAACAGTCAGTAAGTGATATAAAAATCCATAATATTATAACAATTTTTACTGCTTTCGTGAAACATTTACTTTAACTTATAAAATTGCGCCCCCTATATAGATTGCTGTGAACGTTTCTCAAAAACAATGAAAGTGCCACGAATTTTAAAACATTTATTGTCACATTTTAAAACAAACACGACAAACGTATGTTTATGAATATTGTTTAATTGTTTATACATGTGGAATTTCTATATTAAGATTTTCTATGTCAGAGCCATTTCTCGTCGTCTCGAAATATTTAATTGCAGATCTATGGTTTTTCCAACGTCATTTATCAGTTTCGTTTTTTTTATCACAAATTAATATTTTATCTTTAAGGCAAAAACTGAAAACAACTGGATGGGAAAATGTTTTAATTAACGATGTAACTGAGGAATCAAACAACTGACTTATACATCACGTATGAATTTTTACATGAAACACAATGAGAGATCTTTCAGATACTTAGTGTCTTACTTGACATAATATTACAAGTAATGACGCTCTTCTATGACACACTGATAGTAAATGAGGCATGTCAAATTCTCAGGAAACGTCTTATACTAAAAGCACTATAAACATCGCGAAGAATTTCTTAAACACTTAAAAATCTTCATCACTCCACTATTACCATTTATTTACTATAAACACCCAATGTCTTTAAACATTTTGATAGGAAATAAAGAAACGTTTGTTCTTTCTTAAGGTATATATTTCTTTATCAAGATGTCTAATTTCAACCTTATCTCTCTCTAGCGCTTCGCTTCTTCTTTGTGGGTATTTGGGTATGTTGAGTTTTTTACATACCCAGGAGGGTCAGTTAAACAAGTTCTCTTCCTCCATTCCTCCAGATGTTGGACCGTAGCTCTCTCTCTAGCGAAACGTTAGATTTTGGTTTGAAATAATAATCAGTGATGTCGAGAAATCACTTATAGAGAAAAATATATATGTAAAAATGAGAAAATATTTTACGCAGAAGAGCGAACAACGTTTCGACCTTCTTCGGTCATCGTCAGGTTCACAAAGAAAGAGGTTACTGACCGGAAGCTGACCACATGATTGAAAAGGGTTGTGTAACTGTGTGTCGAAATGTAGAGGGCGGGCTTAGATGTTTCAATATATAATTTTATATATTTTTTTTTAATATAGGTATAAAGGTGTTCCTTTGTATTGGTTTATTTTGGGTTTAAGTTGTTGTATAAGTAAGGCTTCTTTAATTTTGCGTTTGTTTATGTTTGTTTCTTTATTTAGTATTTAAGTGTTTTCTATGGTTATGTTGTGTTTATTTGTCTTGCAGTGTTCGAAAACGTGTGAAGTTGACTTTTTATGTTATTTGAATCTGGTTTCCATTTTCTACTTGTTTCTTCAATATAGAAGTCGTGGCAGTTATCACAATGTATTTTATAAATAATGTTGGTGTGGTGTTTGTCAGTGTAGTTTTTACATTGTATAAACCTCAGTTTTGTACCTGGTTTTGAACAAATTTGGTATTAACTGGAATGTCATATTTTGTTACTAATATTTGCCAAATGTTGGTTATTTGTCTGCTGATGTCGGGAATATATGGTATGCAGCAGTATATGGTTTCGTGATTTCTCTTCCACGTAAAATATTTTCTCACAACCCAAACGAGCCGTTTCACGTCTAAAAGTTACGTCATTGTAGTTTATCATTCATCAATATTCCGCTTCAATGTAAATGTGACGTCGTTGTAGTTTACAGTTATACAATGCTTCGCTTCTCGTGTAAAAGTGACGTTATTGTAATTTATTATTAAACAATACTTCGCTTCACGAGTAAAAGTGACGTCGTTCTAGTTTGCTGTCATAAAACACTCCGTTTTTCGAGGAAACAGATATTTCTGTCACAAATTGAAGCATATTGATTTCAGACTAGTAAAAATTGTTAAACAAATTAATCTCATCGGAAGAAACGTTTTCTTTTAATTTATAAGTTTATTTAGAAAAATGAATTTTTTATTGACACTGTGAGAGTAGATAAGACCGTTTTCAGCTCTTAGTTGTTGTCAATACGTTCTGGCCCAGCATGGGAAGGTAGTTGAGACGCTCGACTCGTAAACCGAAGGTCGTGGGTTCGAATCCTCATCACACTAAACATCCTCGCCTTTTCAGCCTTGTGAGGTGTTATAATGTGACGGTAAATTCCACTATTTGTTGATAAATGAGTAGCCTAAGAGTTGGCGGAGGGTGGCGTTGACTAGTTGCCATCCCACTAGTCTTATACTGCTACATTATGGACGGCTAGCGCAGATAGCCCTCCTGTAGCTTTGCGAGAAATTCAAAAACAAACAAACTTTGATTCTAAGTCCAGCATTACCAGGTGGTAAGCACGTTGGATCACAATCTTCCCAGCTCCAAACTTGCTCGCCCTTTTATCCATGTGTCGATCATAATGCTACGGTCAATCCCACTGTTTGTTTATAGAATCATCCTATGAGCTATAGGTGGGTGGTGATAATTAGCTGCCCTTCCTGCAGTTTTCACAAATAAATTAGAGGCTGCTAATGCAGATAACCCTCATGTAGCTTTGTGCTAACTTAAACCATTTATACCCGGCAGCAGTAGGAACAATTTTTGGATCAGCGCTACGTCCAGTGTAGTTTACTGTGCGAGTTCCCCATAAATATCGTTGGTGTCATTCTCGACCAAAGAAGAAACAAATAGAATAATTTGTGCTTAAACCGAAACGATTTCAACCAGATGAGTGTTTTTACATTTCACAACACTATTGAGAATTCCCTACCACTTGAATACAACGTTTCCAAGGTTAGTAATCCCCACTACTTGATTAACAAGTTATCCTCACTTGTTGATTAAAACACTTTACTGGTTTATTATGACTTAGTGTTTTCTACTGACAGATAGAATAAACTGTGAAGATAATATTCTGTTATCACATTCTTATCACATACCTTATATATGTTATTTTTATCATACCTCGTGGACATGGACTAAAGATATAATATTAACAATCTCGATGCTCGATGTTCATTGTTTTAATAATATTTATCTTTACTTTGTTTCATAGTTTGATTACTTTGCATATACACTCAAGATATCGATAAAAAGCAGAATAATAAGGTATTGCGTTGAACAATAAAAATATTTTCAAAGGAATGTTTAACATACTAAATAACTCTTCATTGTCCAACCCTAATTCCATTATTCACTGTTTGGTAACAAAGACATGTTGCATTCTATCATTTCATTGATTTCTTCTGGTACCCTGGAAAGGTTGTTGTATGGCCTCTCATATTTGTGCCAATTTTTGTTTGTCTTTGCTATTCTTTCTCACCTTTTACAACCCATTTTTACCTTTGTACTTAGTCAGGATCCTTCTCTTTCTCTTGAGCTATAATTCCTTAAATGTCTTCTATCAACTAGAAAAGGTTCTACTTTTCTCTCTATCCATTATCCTCAATCTGCTCATTTTGGAATTTTGTGGGTGTTTATGACCAGCTGGTTTCCTTCTTAAATTCGGAACAGCTAACGCAGATAGTTCTAGTGGAAGTTTTCACAAAATTCAAACCAAATTACAATTAATTAAATAGTATAATAAAGGAAGAAAATATTCCGAAAATTCTTTTGGAATTAAACATTTTCATTATACTAATCCACTTTAATCACAAGCTTTTGTCAAATAAACAAACCATAAAAAGTTTACACACACATTACACAGAACTCGTTATAAGTTAACCCTTATTTCTTTACACTTTACTTCCGGAAGATAAAATACCTTGAGTAATTTTAAAGTTTTTTGTCTACTGCAAAACTCATTACAAAAAAATGACAAAACAACGGAACGAAATATCTCATTTTCAATGTAAAATATATATAAAAGTAGTTGAGGAATTTTACCTGAAACCAAACGATTCCGTCGTTTGATGACATGAAGGAGAAGGAATATCAGAGACTACCTACCACTCAGTGAGTGCTATTCTTTAAGGACTGGAGCACACGTTCCGTCATAGTTCTACTAAATGGCGTCAGAGGGCGGATAGTTCCAAAATGTGTTATTAGAGGAAGAAAGTTTGAAAATGTGCTACTAGGGGTGATTTTACACGGCGAACTTGTTTAAGTTGCGATGTACGTAACTATTTTGATATTTGCATATGACGTTCAATCTGTGTTAAAATATATATACACTACTGGCCAGTGTATAATAAAAATATAAGAAAAGGGAAAATAAAACAAAACAAATTTTTTAGCGTTTAATGTGAACATTATGAAACTAGCCTGAACACTAGCAGGTCGAAAGTTTAAGACCATACCAAAAAAGAAGTCCTAAACAGGGTAGAAAATGCCCAACAAGAGATCTAAGTTGTGAGTTTTATGGCCGTCATTGCGAATTACTTCAAAATTTGAAATTTTCTTGGGACGACCACTTGTTCCATATCTCTCAGGGTGTTTTAAGAAATTCTCAACAACAGTTTTACTACGCCCAATCTCGCCAGTGATGGCACGTTGAGAGAGACCTTGCTTTTGCAGCTCGACATTTTTGCCACGTTCAAATTCTTTCAACTTTTTAGCCTTTGCCATGTTTTTACCCAATGAAACACAGGAGATGTCAGTGGGAGATGTTGACAACGCTAATGCTTGAACATAAATTACAAAATTTCGTAACGTGTTTACCGAATAATGCTTCGTTTCAGTATGGTCTTAAACTTTTGACCAACTAGTATTTAGGCTAATTTCAATGTGTTGATATTTCTTCTATTAAGTTATAAAAAAAAAAAAAATTTCCTTTTATTATTTTCATCTTTCGAAGCTTTAATCAAATACCAGGTTCAGTCTAACAATGCAAAATGCATAGTTCTTTCTTTATGTTCTTTAGCCTTACGATTTTGGCCATAAGTGTATACATGTATAAGATAGACATAAAATCAGCTAATTACAATCCAATACAGCTAGTGATTTACATGACCTTTCATCATTAATGGTACCCTAGACACCGACATTAAATTGGAAGAAACAAAGGTGGTAGGATACATCAATTTTGTCGATATCAGATCTTTTTGTAACCTTCCGATTTAGACATTAGTTCGATAATTAACCACGATCGATTTATATTGAAAAAAAATTTGAAAGTGCAAAAGGTGATATAAACACAAATATCTGCACAATAATAAAAACATACAGTGGCGTGAATTCTCGATACTCTACCATAATGTAACTGACTTATAATAACTGAAGTTTGATTTTTGCATACAGTGTTACATCAAACAATTAATGTATTTTTTCTAAAATAATGAACACGTGTGTAAATTTATTAAAAAGTACATGAGCTATGAGAACATTACAATCATTCTACTTTTAAGTGGATTACACATTCATTCAAAAAAAATATCGTTTGATTTGCACGTTTCCTCGCGCAACTTAAAGATACAGCTGCACGTCTGTGCACCTGAAGCTCTATAAAGCTGGATTCAATACCTGTTGTGAGCAGAGCACATCCTACGCGAATCCTTGGACTACTCTTCTACCAACGAATAGTGTGATTAACCTTCACGTTATAGTGTCCACATGGCTAAAAGAACGAGTATGTTTGGTAGGACAAGGAATCTAAACTTGTATACCTTAAATGGGAAACCAGTCGCCATAACAACCTCCATGTCGAAATAAAAGTCGTCGTATATAAACAGATGATATATGTCTTTAACTAAACTTAATATAATAAGTGTAGCTTCGTTTTTCACTTAGTTTACACAACAGAAGGAAAAAGTTATTATTTGAAAAGTTTACACGGAATAGTATATTTGTTCTGTAGTTGGACATTAACCGAGAAAACTGTTTGCTGAAGGATAGGAGCAATGTTACTGTCATTACTTTGATGGAAATAACTTCTTATGGACTTTATTAATAATTTGGAACTATACGCTCTCTGATGTCACTGTATGTATGACGTCACGTAACTCAAAGTTAGTGGAGAACCACACACAAAGGGAAATCTTTGATCTAGCTTCGTGCCTTTAGGCGTCAGCATACTCCGATTACAAGTAAGGCCCCCTATAAACTTAAGCACACTTTGATTACATATTAGGCACCCTAATTACATTTTGAATTTCACTACTAATCAGTAGTTTCTGTGTGTAACTGTTGTTTTTTTTTAAATTAGTGCAAAGATAGACAAAGGCATCTCCCCTTGCTGTCTTTTTTTAACAGTTTAGAACAAGAGAGAAGACATCTAGTCATCATCATCCATCGTCAAATCTTGAGCTACTTTTTACACGATGAATAGGGGAAATGATAATCACATTATAACGACCCCAAGGATGCAAGAGCGAACATGTTTAGTATTACGGGATTTGAACCCGCAATCCACAGATTAAGAGTCGAGCACGCTAATCACCTCGCCATATTTGGGTTTAATACCTAGTTTATTATGTACCCTCTAATCCTAGACGTTTGTAGCTCTACAACTAATTTTGGTGTAAAAATAGTTTTCAATCTTGTATTTAATGCTTATGGAATTAATAGGTCACGAAAAAATATGTGTTTTAAATTTACAGGTATGTACATGTTAACTTAACACTTATTCTGCCTCTTTACTCTACGTATTTACTTTGATTATGTAGACTTCCAGAGATATTATATTTAAAGAGCTTTAAAAGAATTCTTAGTTTTCTTGTTTTCCCAGTATCAATTATACTGCAACACTGTGTTGTGATAATAGAGTGCAATGTGTTGTTTTGTGGTTATAGTGTTTTATTCTGCAGTCATAATATTATAGAGCAGTATTTTGAGAAACGGAATCGCCCTTAATTTCAAAATCACAATAATATGAATCAGAACAGTGAACATTTATTTAATTGCAACAGCGTTAAACATGAACAAAACATTTCTATAAACATTTTCAAATTGTTACTGTATAAAGTTTGTTGCTAAAATTCACTCAGTTGACAGAAAGTTATCACTAGTTTTCAAACTAACCAGCTTCTTTAATTAAAAACCCTTTCAATAAATATAAGTATTATAAAACTATACTATTGTTAGATTTCAAAAAGACTTTCAAGATAAAGATTAACTGTCTTCGATATGTTATTTACGAAGCACATTTCAAATAATTGTAATAAATATCAGTACACGTTCTTCAAGAATAAAACAAGTTTTCTGCTAATAAAAACTACATTGTTTTTAGAACAGTATGATGTACCGTAAACATCTTTTAATAGTTTTACGTTAACAAATTTTAAAATAATTTACGTAAAAACCATGTAAACAATAAATTTATTTTAATTCAAATAAATGGAAATGCACGAAAAAATGTGACTGTTTGACAAAAGTACAAACACAATACCAATTTAATCAGTATCTGTCAAAGTACAAATCCTCAGATTACCTTGGATACAGAAGGTAATTGTTTCTTTTTATATGCTTCAAACCCCATTCAGTTCTAGCACATTTAACTTGGATGTTGTCACTTCTTGTAGGAACGAAAGGTACTGTTGACTTGACGTACCAGTCGTTGTTGCAACAAGCAAGGAAATAAAGGATATGCTTCCTGCTGATCTTAATTTTAACTAATAAGATATTGAAAGCCTTCCCTGAACGACTTGTCCCGCTTGAAAATAGTTTCAGTTTCATTTCCTGATGAAAGAATCCAGGATATTTTAGTACAGTATTAATGCAACCACTTTGAATAACTTGGAAAGAAAGCTTTTCTATTGGGATTATTGTAGATGATTCTGTCGTATTCCTGAAATATGAAAATATCAATAACTAGCTAGAACTAATATGATATATATATATATATATATTTAAAATTAAATATAATAATCAGTGATTTCTTGTATCATTATTTTAAAACATATGAGACAAAGTACAGACGAATATCTTATGGTATATCGTTACACTACGTCCATCACATATAATGTCCATGAGACATTTCACTCACTATAATAGTTCATAAAAAACGGCTAAAATAATATAGGTGCTATTTTTATCAACAACCATCATGTACAATAACTTTTATAGTGTGAACAAAGTTCAGAAGCTGAGTAGTTAATGTTATTAATTTTTATTTATATCTTACACAAAACAGATTTGTAAAGTAAGAATTAATAATATATTTTTAAGACCAATTATTTATTTAACCATACTTTTAACAACGATTATTTATTTTATTTTACTTTTAACATCGATTATTTATTGTTCTCTTATATTTTTATTATTTTATTTGAAATAAATTTATTACCACTCAGAATAACTGGTGAAAATGATTAAGTCTAATAATATCAAAGGTAGCAATTTGGTGATATTTAACGCCACTCTATGCCTGATAATAAGAGAAGCAAAACGTTATTATAGTCGAAGGCCTAATAGAAAAAAGGCTATCTGAATAATGTTTATCTTAAGAGTTTCTTAGAACTTAAGCACATAGGTTCGCCATAGGCTTTCTGTGCTGTGCTCACGACAGGCATCGAAAGATAATGTTTGGCGTTATAAATCTGCAGACATGCCACTGAGCTAATATGGGGAAGAAAGACTCTTTAATGAGCCCAAGTTGAAATGTCAGATACCTCAAAGACGTTTTGTTAGTAACACCAGGTTCCAATGACAGATAATTGAGATAAGGATGTAATTTGAAATACCTCAGTAACGATTCAATAGTGAGACCAAGTTTTGGTGACACATAAGTGAGTCAAGTTTAGCTAGAGAGACCAGGTTGAAATACTAAATACCCGATTAACGTTTCGCAACAACGAGACCACGTTGATATCGACTAAGAAATATATACTTTTCTTTAAGTTAAAATACAAATTGAATGACTATTCATAACACTTATACACATGGCAATATACATCGAAATTCAGAGCAGAATGTTTGCTGAATTAGATTATGACATTTTTTGAAAACTAAATTACGACAAATCGCTGGTGGCTTCTATGGTAATTTTTAGTCCTTCTGGCGCTAAAATACGGGTTCATAAATTCACGTTGGGCAGAGTTCAGATTGGCCCTTTGTGCTTAATAACGAACAGACTTTTCTTTATTTCCAATTAATATGTTCAACAATATTGTTTGTTTATTGCAAATAAGAGTAGAGTAATACTGTTTTATTTAAGATTTCTTAAATGTTTGAGAAATACTTCGCGAACTGTAACAGTGGTTTTAAGAGTTAGACGTCTTTTTTACATGACAATTTTAACTTCATGCTCTCTTGAACGAAAATCAGTATCAGTTTGTTTCTGGGAACAGTATCCACGTAAAATACTTTTCACCTGAGATTCCTTATAATTACTGTAACCAATATTTTATGTTTGTATTTTACTCTATGATAAATTATTTCTTCTTCCTGAATCTACGGTGAATATGGCTTATTAGGTACTTTGTGACTCTAGATGGATTATACCTAAATTATGGGAAAGCCAACTGCGCTTTGGCTTGGTTCTTTTTTCCCGATGTCTGTACGTGGGACACTACAGATCATTTCACATAACACTACCCACTAGCTGGATACTGTAAAATTAAACAATACACAGAACAGATATTAACAGCTGTGTGAGTCAGTATATACAAATACTTCACATAACACAAGGCGGACATTGTAGTATTAAACAATAAATAGTACAAATATCAGTATCCTTATGAATCAGTATTTACTAACACATAATATAACACTTTATACTTTTTACTTTCTTAACTAAAGTGGTAGCTTAAGAATTAAACGGTTTTCAAACATTTTTTGTTTTTCATCAGTATTTTTGCTAGGTTTTGATTCTTACCTAAGTCTACATCAGTCTGTAAACCACTTTCTTAGAAATAGAGCAAAGAAGAGTCTGAAAATCGTTGTCATTTTTATGTTAACGGTATATAACAATCCTAAAATTATATTTAAGGTATCAGCTGTTATATCTTTAAGTGTAAAACACATGCACTGTGCCATCATCAAAATTTAACATACCTGCTAACCTCTGTGTTAATGTGATAAATTTGAAATAGGTCATTTTTTACCTTTAATTGTTATTACAATACACTATTGTGCTTGACAGAAGAACGGATATAACTGCCAGTATCAAGAACATACAAACTGTTTTCTTTGATATGTATTATCAAAACATGAATTTGTTTCAAATTTTGATCTAAGAAAGGTTTTTAAGAAGCTGATTCAAACATTTTATTCTTTTGTTAGTTAAGATGTTTTTCTTACTTCATTCGGTAGAAAAATGTCATTAGTAAGATAAAATAATTCTGAATATTCCACATTTACAGAAGTTTTGTGAAGGACTTGATCTAACTGTGTTATAAGTTGATGAGGCTCTCTGGAAGTTCCAAAATTTTTAGGATGCCACTGAGTTCAGTATTTATAACAGACAGTTGTGTGGAGGTTTTTCTAAATTTAAAAACTTATAACATCAACTGTCATGCTACATGTGTAATATCTGAAGAAGGAAGCTCAATGTTGTATCACAACATGTAGTATTTTGCTCCCAAACTAAATCACTTTATTATACATTGTTTGCCAACTTATTCTCAAAGGCATTTAGTTCCACTTTAAAAATTATAATAATGTGAAAGCAATGAGTTGAACTGTGTATTTTCATGTTAAAACAACAAAATTCTGTTACAGCCTTGGGAAGAAAGAATCAAAATATCAGGACAGTTGTTCCCAACCTGTCTTATATATTGTCAACTACATACTCTACTGATCTAGTAGAAAACTATTGAGTGATTTATATGGCAATTTTCTGTGTCTGAGTTTAAAAAATAGAACATCTATCAGATGAAGGAGGTATTTGGTAAACCATATTTTTAAGCCCTTCTTTTGAGAACTGATTAAAAGAAAATCTAATATCTATAAACTGGCTGCATGAAATCAGAAGATTCAGATAATTAGTTCATTGAAAATACATTAAAGTGTAAATATCTGAATATCACTTGAAACTGAAAAGAAGCAAACAATCTGACTTACATTTAAAATATCATACACTGATAATTAATTTGTGAAAACCAAGTGTTATCTTTACTTTAATTTTGCTCATAACACAACATTGAAGATATAACAAATGTTTTTAAGATCTACTTTAAATAACAGTTCTTATAGCGTGTATTCTCATGTAGATAGAATCCCAGAAAATCAAATGTACCATAGAGATGTTCAGCTATGGATACTCCAACTGTAATCATGATATAGTTTCTAAGTTTAAAAAATCCAGATACAGTTTTTGTTCTTGCTCTTGCTATCATAAAGTTAAATACAGATCTGCATACCCTGGGCAAAAAGGCTAGCAAGAGGATGAAGTTGAAAGACTTAATCAAAAACATGAGAGATAAGATTTGTCATTTGGATAGGTTTATTATACATTTGTAGAATACAGTGATTCATATATAGAAATAGTGAGTTTTTTCTCTCTTTTTTTTTTGTCAAAACTCACCATTATAATTACCTAAATTGTAAAGGTTGTATTTTATGTCAGTTTCATAGAATGTTATCATTGTACAAACATTTACTCTAGAATCCCACCAATATCCAGATTTATTTTCCAATTTTTTAGCTTTGTGCGAAATTCAAAACTAATAAACAATCTCACTAAAAACCGGGTTTCGATACCTGTGGTGGGCAGAGCACAGATAGCCCATTATGTAGCTTTGTGCTTAATTCTAAATAAACAAAATAAATAAACTTCTTAGATTTATAAAAAATTTTCAAAATACAGAAAAGAAAACTATTTTCGATATCTTGTTTACAGAGGACCTTTCGGAGAATTATAATAAAAATTAAAACGAGTTGTTTAAAGAAAAACGTTTCCTGCTAATAGAAACTACATTGTTTTCAGAACAATATGATGAAACTTAAACATATTATAACTGTTTTACATTAATAAGTTTAAAATATTTACGTAAAAGCCATCTAAAAATTAAGTTATTTTTAATCAGATGATGTCGAGAAAACACACTTGTAGAGAAATATATATATGTAAAAACGGCTAGTTTGGGTTGTGAGAAAATATTTTACGTAGAAGAGAAATCACGAAACCATATACTGCTGCATACCATATATTCCTGACATCAGCTGACAAATAACCAACATTTGGCAAAAACTAGTAACAAAATATGACATTCCAGTTAATACCAAATTTATTCAAAACCAGGCACAAAACTGAAGTCTATACTATGTAAAAACTACACTGACAAACACCACACCAACATTATTTATAAAATACAATGTGATAACTGCCACGACTTCTATATTGGAGAAACAAGTAGAAAAATGGAAAACAGATTTAAAGAACATAAAAAGTCACCTTCACACGTTTTCGAACACTGCAAGTCAAATAAACACAACATAACCATAGAAAATACTCAAATACTAAATAAAGAAACAAACATAAACAAACGCAAAATTAAAAAAGCCTTACTTATACAACAACTTAAACCCAAAATAAACCAATATAAAGGAACGCTTTTATACCTATATTAATATAATAAAATAAATAAAATTATATATTCAAACATCTAATACCGCCCTCTACATTTCGACACACAGTTACACAACCCTTTTCAAACATGTGGTCAGCTTCCGGTCAGTTACCTCTTTCTTTGTGAACCTGACGATGACCAAAGAAGATCAAAACGTTGTTCGCTCTTCTATGTAAAATATTTTCTCAAACCAACCAAGCCGTTTTTGCATATACATAAGTTATTTTTAATACAACATCATTGAAAATACCAGGAACAGATCTGAACATGTAAAAAAAATCTATGTAAAAACCATGTAAACAATAAATTTATTTTAATTCAAATGAATGAAAATGCAGGAAAAAAATGTGGCAGGTTTCCCGATAGCCTTCCCCCCGCTTGTACAGCGGTATGTCTCCGGATTTACAATGGTAAAATCAGGGGTTCGATTCCCCTCGGTGGGCTAAGCAGATGGCCCGATGTGGCTTTGGTATAAGTAAAACACACACACTTGTCCCGATAAATTTAATTTTTGAACAACTTAATATATATATAGATGGATAATATTAATACTTAAATATTTAGTAAAATAAATAACGTCGAGTAAACTTATCATTTTTCTACAACTATCTGCCGGCAGTGAAGGGAGATACAGATGTGGGACTTTGTGGGTTTGAGCACCCATATTTCCCTAATTACTATTTCTATTCCTTTACTTATTTTATTTTACATCATTATTTAATTATTTTTATGTGGGACTAACAAACAAAGGTTAAGACAGATATAAGGTGTATCCCCACCACACTGTGTGTCTTACATCTGTAGGCACCTCAAAAACTTAGGGTACATTTTATACCCCACATTTCCCTTAACAACCTTTTATACCACAATAAGTAACACTAATCTTTTCATTTTTCAGGAGAAAACAATTTCAAGGATTTTCACTTATTCTTTTATGACAACCTTTATACACGAGGTATCAACGTAAAGGCCTTCCTCCGAAACCATATGTCCTTGTTCAATGTCCTTTAGTTAAGAAACCCAAATATCGAACGCAATATTCAAAGTTTGTGCTAATGAGCTATATTTACATAGAAATTACGATCATGTGTTCAGACGTGTGATTAATATTTTAATAAATATATATTATTTAAATCCATATTTGTCCAGCCGCTAGCAACAATACAATACAATAATACAAGTGACAGATCCATCACTTGAATTGACCTGTTTTTTTCGTGCCACTACTAAGGCTATTCTTAAGAAACTTGTACATATAATTTAATGGTGCTCTACTTCCAATCTGAGGTTAGCGAGTTCGCATACCTGTCTCACCAAACATGGTTACTTTTCCAGCCGTGGGACATTATAAAGTTATAATAAATCACACTTTTCATTGGTAAAACTGTATTTTAACAGTTGGTGGTGGGTAGTGATGACTAGCTGACTTTACTTTAGTTGAATAGAGCTAAATATTTCAAATCATGATAATCCACATGCATCAACTGATATTTATTATAATTAAAGACCACTTATAGTTTGTTTCCCAAATTCATCAAGCTGTTTAAATATTTTTTCTCGCGCTGTACATTAATGTAATTATCAAAAATAAACAAATTAACATTTTTTTTTCTATTATTTATATAAATGTCCTATTTTCTTCCATTTAATCACTTATCACTCCAGTAATTAATTTATTCATGAAACTATATGGAAAATTTTAACAAGCCTTTTATGTGACACTTATAACCAAATCCCCACCAAAATTCTCATTTAAAACAGTAATAACCGTTTTTTTTTATGTAAACAGAGCAGTGAAGCAAGATTTTCCTTTCGTGAAATCCAACAATATTTTAAACTGTGTTAACTAACTTTAAAAACCCTCTTTTATATATAGGACTTTCAAAAGTTTTTTCCTTCAATGATCTATGAATTACAGGTCTCAAAATTACTTTGATAAATCCAATCACTTCCTCTGATAAGAGGAAGGACATCCCTTTTATGGCTTTAAGACTAAAATATAAAATCTCATCTTATATATTAACAAAACAAGTTTTAGTGTTATAATGTGTACTTTGATTACAAAAAGAGCCAAAATACGATATAAATGTTCAGAAAAATCTTGACATTGGATTTATAGGAAACGTAGGAACAATAAAACGTTTGCTAAGCCTTGGCAACTGGTTTGGTATTTTCAATTCTGCTTTGTGTTAGGTAATATAAATAACACAGATAAGTGTAATTTTTATACACTCTTCAACTTCAGGAAGAGTGAGATGAAAGTAGAAGACAGTTTACATTTTGTGGCTTTAAGAAAGTGGATTTTATTAAATAAAATCAAACTCACAGATACCGATTAAACTTCAGTAAACTGTAACTGGAACATCCATATTACTGATAGATATAAGGGATCCCCAGGAACATCCATATTACTGATAGATATAAGGGATTCCCTCAGGGTTTTTTGAGAGCTTTATCATCCACTCTTTAACACTCACACACTTATATATATATACACGAATTAAAAGAAATAAAATTATTGTATATATTCCAACTATTTTCTCAGCAGTCAGATGGTATTTATGGTTCTCATGATTTAACTGGCTTTTTCCAGTAAAATGGAATTTTTTTCTATGTTTTTACTTTGTGTTTATTTTCTGTCTTAGCAAAATGTTATCATCGTTGAATAGAGCTCCATTCGAGCATGCCCTACAAGGTAGGATTGAAAGATGCTAGAAATAACAATATTTAGGAATAAAGCAACTGCCTTATGCCATCACGTAAGTGGATTAACTTATGTTAGTCACTTATTATGATATTACTGTATCTACGTATTGAACTGAACATGTGATGAAAATACTAGACGTCTCTGACACACTACATGTGGTACTAAAACAATTGTACAAATAACCTCGTTAATATAATACTTAATACCATTATTATTTCATTATTAATAATGATTTCCTTGTGAATTTAAAGTGTGTAGACAACAATATATAATCAATACTATGTCTACTATGTTTACTACCGACGAGGCCTTTCGCAAATACCTGAGCTCCTTCAGGCAGGATAGAATACTATAGACAAAGAATTGGTTGCAACACTATTTTATATTGCTTTGACTATGTCAGGTTGACTAAGTGGTGAAGTATTATTTTCATCAGTTTTATTAAAGTCAGCGAACATGAGAATTAGAATAAGGACATTTTAACAATCAATTATTTAATTGTTAATTTATTTTTACATCATGTATTATTAATAATTGTTTTCTTGAATACATTTACTCCTCAGTGAAAACAAATGCCAGAGTGACACTTACAATAGCAAAACATATCTAAGACAATTAACATGTACTCGAAACACAATTAGAAAGTTTAAGAAACCTGCAACACAGATAACATTTTTATACGAAACACAGTGAAAGATCTGTCAGATACTTAAAGTGTCTTACTTGACATAATATTACAAGTAATGAGGCTTTTCTATGACACACTGACAGAAAATGAGGCAATTCAAAGACTCTAAACACGTCTAACTCTTAAAAGCACTGTTACAGTTCGCGAAGTATTTCTCAAACATTTAAGAGATCTTAAATAAAACAGTATTATTCTACTCTTATTTGCAATAAACAAACAATATTGTTAAACATTTTAATTGGAAATAAAGAAACGTCTGTTCGTTATTAAGCACAAAGGGCCAATCTGAGCTCTGCCCAACGTGAATTTATGAACCTGCATTTTAGCGCCAGAAGGAGTAAAAATTACCATAGAAGCCACCAGCGATTTGTCGTAATTTAGTTTTCAAAAAATGTCATAATCTAATTCAGCAAACATTGTGCTCTGAATTTCGATGTATTTCAACGCACCATTGTAAGCCATGTGTATAAGTGTTATGAATAGTCATTCAATTTGTATTTTAACTTAAAAAAAAGTATATATTTCTTATTCGACATCAACGTGGTCTCGTTGTTGCGAAACGTTAGTCGGGTATTAAGTATTTCAACCTGGTCTCTCTAGCTAAACTTGACTCAGTTATCTGTCACCTAAACTTGGTCTCACTATTGAATCGTTACTGAGGTATTTGAAATTACATCCTGATCTCAATAATGAAAAGTTACTCAATTATCTGTCATTGCAACCTGGTGTTACTAACAAAACGTCATTGAGGTATCTGACATTTCAACTTGGTCTCATTAAAGAGTCTTTCTTCCCCATATTAGCTCAGTGGCATGTCTGCAGATTTATAACGCCAAACATTATCTTTCGATGCCTGTCGTGAGCACAGCACAGAAAGCCTATGGCGAACCTATGTGCTTAAGTTCTAAAAAACTCTTAAGATAAACATTATTCAGATAGCCTTTTTCTATTAGGCCTTCGACCATAATAACGTTTTGCTTCTCTTATTATCAGGGATAGAGTGGCGTTCAATATCACCAAATTGCTACCTTTGATATTATTAACTTAATCATTTTCACCAGTTATTCTGAGTGGTAATAAATTTATTTCAAATAAAATAATAAAAATATAAGAGAACAATAAATAATCGATGTTAAAAGTAAAATAAAGTAAAGAATCGTTGTTGAAAGTAAAGTTAAATAAATAATTGGTCTTAAAATATATTATTAATTCTTACTTTACAAATCTGTTTTATGTAAGATATAAATAAAAATTAATAACATGAACTACTCAGCTTCTGAACTTAGCTCACACCATAAAAGATATTGTACATGATGATTGTTGATAAAAATAGAACCTATATTATTTTAGCCGTTTTTATGAATTATTATAGTGAGTGAAATGTCTCATTGACATTATATGTGATGGACATAGTGTAACAATATACCATAAGATATTCGTCTGTACTTTGTCTCATATGTTTTAAAATAATGATACAAGAAATCACTGATTATTATATTTAATTTTAAATATATATATATATATCATATTAGTTCTAGCTAGTTATTGATATTTTCATATTTCAGGAATACGACAGGATCACCCACAATGATCCCAATAGAAAAGCTTTCTTTCCAAGTTATTCAAAGTGGTTGCATTAATACTGTACTAAAATATCCTGGATTCTTTCATCAGGAAATGAAACTGAAACTATTTTCAAGCGGAACAAGTCGTTCAGAGAAGGCTTTCAATATCTTATTAGTTAAAGTTAAGATCACCAGGTAGCAAATCCTTTATTTCCTTGCTTGTTGCAACAACGACTGGTACGTCAAGTCAACAGTACCTTTCGTTCCTACAAGAAGTGACAACATCCAAGTTGAATGTGCCAGAAATGAATGGGGTTTGAAGCGTGTTAAAAAAACGATTACCTTCTGTATCCAATACACTGCGATTATAGTCCTATAGGTGGAGCTACGTGTTCTTTCAAAAATCGAGTATGTTATTGTTTGAGACGATTGAATGGAACGAGTCTAAAACATTTGTGACACCTGAATGATGACGTAACTTGATGATCACAAAATTTAAAAGACTCAAGATTAATTTCCACGGTCTTTCAAAACAAGAGGATTTGTACTTTAACAGATACTGATTATACTAGTATTGTGTTTGTACTTTTGTCAAACAGTCACATTTTTTTCGTGCATTCCCATTTATTTGAATTAAAATAAATTTATTGTTTACATGGTTTTTACGAAGATATTTTAAAATTTGTTAACGTAAAACTATTAAAAGATGTTTACGGTACATCATACTGTTCTAAAAACAATGTAGTTTTTATTAGCAGAAAACTTGTTTTGTTCTTAAATAATGTGTTCTGAAATTTATTACAATTCTCTGAAATGTGCTTCGTAAATAACATATCGAAGACAGTTAATCTTTATCTTGAAAGTCTTTTTGAAATCTAACAATAGTATAGTTTTATAATACTTATATTTATTGAAAGAGTTTTTAATTAAAGAAGCTAGTTACTTTGAAAACTAGTGATAACTTTTTGTTGACTGAGTGAATTTTAACAACAACCTTCATACAGTAACAATTTAAATATGTTTGTAGAAATGTTTTATTCATGTTTAACACTGTTGCAATTAAATAAATGTTCACTGTTCTGATTCATATTATTGTGATTTTGAAATTAAGGGCGATTCCGTTTCTTAAAATACTGCTCTATAATATTATGACTGCAGAATAAAACACTATAACCACAAAACAACACATCGTACTCTATTATCACAACACAGTGTTGCAGTATAATTGATACTGGGAAAACAAGAAAACTAAGAATTCTTTTAAAGCTCTTTAAATATAATATCTCTGGAAGTCTACATAATTGAAGTAAATACGTAGAGTAAAGAGGCAGAATAAGTGTTAAGTTAACATGTACATACCTGTAAATTTAAAACACATATTTTTTCGTGACCTATTAATTCCATAAGCATTAAATACAAGATTGAAAACTATTTTTACACCAAAATTAGTTGTAGAGCTACAAACGTCTAGGATTAGAGGGTACATAATAAAGTAGGTATTAAACCCAAATATGGCGAGGTGATTAGCGTGCTCGACTCTTAATCTGTGGATTGCGTGTTCAAATCCCGTAATACTAAACATGCTCGCTCTTGCATCCATGGGGGCGTTATAATGTGATGATCATTTTCCTTATTCATCGTAAAAAGAGTAGCCCAAGATTTGACGATGGGTGGTGAAAACTAGATGCCTTCTTTCTAGTTCTGAAGTTGCAAATAAGGACAACTGGGGAGATAGTCTTTGTCCACCTTTGCACTAATTTAACAAAAACACAGTTACACACAGAAGTTACTGATTAGTAGTGACGTTCAAAATGTAGTTAGGGTGCCTAACATATAATCAAAGTGTGCTTAAGTTTATAGGGGGCCTTACTTGCAATCGGAGTATGCTGACGCCTAAAGGCATGAAGCTAGATCAAAGATTTCCCTTTGTGTGTGGTACTCCACTAATTTTGAGTCGCGTGACGTCATACATACAATGGCATCAGAGAGCGTAAAGTTTCAGATTGTTAATAAAGTACATATGAAATTATTTCACATCAATAAGTTATTGTAACATTGCTCCTATCCTTCAGCAAACAGTTTTCTAGGTTAATGACCAACTATAGAACAAATATACCATTCCGTGTAAACTTTTCAAACAGTGGCTAGTGAATTCTTTGTTCCACCAAACATACTTGTGCTTTTAGCCATTCGGACACAATAATGTGATGGTTAATCCCATTTCTCGTTGATAGAAGAGTAGCCCAAGGATTTACGTAGGGTGGTGATAACTAGTTTACTATCATTTTACTGCTAAACTATAGATGGCTGGCGCAGGCAGCTATTGTGTAACTTTGTTCGAAATTCACAACATATCAAACTAGACCGTTGATAGATCTGAGTGGTCAGTGAACGAAAAAACTTCTTCGTCATAAAAGTTATTAAAGATAATCGAAAAGGAAAATTTTATGAGTAATGAAGTTTCTTTTTTGTACGTTGTTTTGCACATTGGTTACAGTGATGGTTACTTGTAAAAGTTAAATATTCAGTTTTTATTTCTTTAGGCCAACGTATTTGCAAGATAAATTGGTATATGTGTTGTCATGTATGCAAATCGTAAAGTGAAGCTATAATGGATTGTAATTAGCTCATTTTATGTCTATTGAATATATGTATTCACTGCTGGCCAAAATCTTAAGGACAATGAACATAAAGAAAAAACTATGCATTTTGCGTTGTTAGACTCAACCATGTATTTGATTAAAGCTTCGAAAGATGAAAATAAGAAAAGGAAAATAAAACTCTTTTATCATTTAATAGGGAAAATATAAACACCATGAAATTAGCCTAAATACTAGCTGATCAAAAGTTTAAGACCATACTGAAACGAAGCGTTAATCGGTAAACACGTTACAAAATTTAGTCACTTATGTTCAAGCATTAGCGTTGTCAACATCTCCTGTGTTTCATTGGGTAAAAACATGGCAAAGGCTAAAAAGTTGAAATAATTTGAATGTGACAGAATTGTCGAGCTGCAAAAGCAAGGTCTGTCTCAAAATGCCATCGCTGGTGAGATTGGACGTAGTAAAACTGCTGTTGCAAATTTCGTAAAAGACCCTGAAGGATACGGAACGAGAATTTCAAGTGGTCGTCCCAAGAAAATTTCGACGGCGTTGAGCAGGAGAACTCGACTGGTTGTCCGGCAAGACACCAGCCGATCGTCGAACCAGATTAAGTCTCTTACGGACGCAGAGTGCAGCTCAAAAACAATAAGACGGCATCTACGAGATAAAGGCTTTAAGACCGTAAACGTTTTCAAAGGCCACGCCTCCTTCCACACCACGAAACAGATCGGTTAAACATTGCTGAGAAGCACCAAACATGGGAAGTATAAAAGTGGAAGAAAAAAAAGTGGTTTTGTTCTCTGATGAGATAAAAATTTGACTTGGATGGTCCAGATGGCTTCCAAAATTACTGGCGCGATAAGGATGTCCCATTGGAGACTTCTTCTATACGACACAGTGGAGGAAGTTCCATCATGACCTGGGGTACTTTCTCCTTCTATGGAACAATCGAGCTTTACGTAATACAGGGGCGTCAAACAGCGGCTGGCTACATTGGCATGTTGGAGAAATCATCCTTATTAACTGAAGGCCTTCGCTTGTGTGAAAATGACTGGATCATTTAGTAGGAGAACGCTGCAATCCACAATGCCCACAAGACAAAGGATTTATCGTGGCGAATAACGTGATCGTTTTGGACCATTCAGTGTGTTCGCTCGAACTGAACTCCATTGAAAATGTTTGGGGGTGGATGGCAAGGGAAGTCTATAGAAATGGACGTCAATTCCGAACAGTGCATGATATTCGTGAAGCCATCTTCACCACTTGGCATAACATTCCAGCCAGCCAGAATTTCTGAATTAATTAGCAATGACGGCCATGCAACTCACTACTGAGACCTCTTGTTGGGCATATTCTACCCTGTTTAGGACTTCTTTTTTGGTATGGTCTTAAACTTTTGACCTGCTAGTGTTCAGGCTAGTTTCATAATGTTCACATTTTCCCTATTAAAGGCTAAAATTTTTTTTTGTTTTATTTTCCCTTTTCTTATATTTTTCTGATACACTGGCCAGTAGTGTATATATATATATATATATTGAACGTTATATGCTAATATAAAAATAGTTACGTACATTGCAACTTAAATGAGCATATTTATAAATTATTAAGTTCGCCGTGTAAACTTGCCCCTGGTAGCACATATTCAAACTTTCTGCCTCTAATAACTTCTTTTGAAACTATCCGCCCTCTGACGCCATTTAGTAGAACTATAACGGCACGTGTGCTCCAGTCCTTAAAGGATAGCACTCACTGAGCGGTAGGTAGCCTTTGATCTTCCTTCTCCTTCATGTCATCAAACGACGGAATCGTTTGGTTTCAGGAAAAATTCCTCAACTACTTTTATATATATTTTACATTGAAAATGATGTATTTCGTTCCGTTGTTTTGTCATTTTTTTGTAATGAGTTTTGCAGTAGACAAAACACTTAAAATTACTTAAGGTATTCCATCTTCCGGAAGTAAAGTGTAAAGAAATAAGGGTTAACTTATAACGAGTTCTGTGTAATGTGTGTGTAAACTTTTTATGGTTTGTTTATTTGACAAAAGCTTGTGATTAAAGTGGATTAGTACAATGAAAATGTTTAATTCCAAAAAAATTTTCGGAATATTTTCTTTCTTTATTATACTATTTAATTAATTGTAGTTTGGTTTGAATTTTGTGAAAACTTCCACAAGAACTATCTACGTTAGCTGTTCCGAATTTAAGAAGGAAACCAGCTAGTCATAAACACCCACAAAATTACAAAATGAGCAGATTGAGGATAATGGATAGAGAGAAAAGTAGAACCTTTTCTAGTTGGAAGAAGACATTTAAGGAATTATAGCTCAAGAGAAACAGAAGGATCCTGACTAAGTACAAAGGTAAAAATGGGTTGTAAAAAGTGAGAAATAATAGCAAAGACAAACAAAAATTGGCACAAATATGAGAGGCCATACAACAACCTTTCCAGGGTACCAGAAGAAATCAATGAAATGATAGAATGCAACATATCTTTGTTACCAGAACAGTGAATAATGGAATTAGGGTTGGACAATGAAGAGTTATTTAGTATGTTAAACATTCCTTTTAAAATATTTTTATTGTTCAACGCAATACCTTATTATTCTGCTTTTTATCGATATCTTGACTGTATATGCAAAGTAATCAATCTGTGAAACAAAGTAAAGATAAATATTATTAAAACAATGAACATCGAGCATCGAGATTGTTAATATTATATCTTTAGTCCATGTCCACGAGGTATGATAAAAGTGACATATATAAGGTATGTGATAAGAATGTGATAACAGAATATTATCTTCACAGTTTATTCTATCTGTCAGCAGAAAACACTAAGTCATAATAAACCAGTAAAGTGTTTTAATCAACAAGTAGGGATAACTTGTTAATCAAGTGGTGGGGATTTCTAACCTTGGCAACATTTTAATCAAGTGGTAGGGATTTCTCAATAGTGTTGTGAAATGTAAAAACACTCATCTGGTTGAAATCGTTTCGGTTTAAGCACAAATTATTTTATTTGTTTCTTCTTTGGTCGAGAATGACACCAACGATATTTACGGGGAACTCGCACAGTAAACTACACTGGACGTAGCGCTGATCTAAAAATTGTTCCTACTGCTGCCAATTATAAATGGTTTAAGTTAGCACAAAGCTACATGAGGGTTAACTGCATTAGCAGCCTCTAATTTATTTGTGAAAAACTGAAGGGAAGGCAGCTAATTATCACCACCCACCTATAGCTCATAGAATGATTCTATAAGCAAACAGTGGGATTGACCGTAGCATTATGATCGACACATGGATGAAAGGGCGAGCAAGTTTGGAGCTGGGAAGATTGTGATCCAACGCGCTTACCACCTGGTAATGCTGGACTTAGAATCAAAGTTTGTTTGTTTTTGAATTTCTCGCAAAGCTACAGGAGGGCTATCTGCGCTAGCCGTCCATAATGTAGCAGTATAAGACTAGTGGGATGGCAACTAGTCAACGCTACCCTCCGCCAACTTTTAGGCTACTTTTTTATCAACAAATAGTGAAATTTACCGTCACAGTATAACACCTCACAAGGCTGAAAAGTCGAGGATGTTTAGTGTGATGAGGATTCGAACCCACGATCTTTGGTTTACGAGTCGAACGTCTTAACTACCTTCCCATGCTGGGCCAGGACGTATTGACAACAAGTATGAGCTGAAAACGGTCTTACCTACTCTCACAGTGTCAATAAAAATTATATTTTTTTAAATAAACTTATAAGTAAAAAAGAAAACGTTCCTTTCGATGAGGTTAATTTGTTTAACAATTTTTACTAATCTTAAATCAATATGCTTCAATTTGTGACAGAAATATCTGTTTCATCGAAAAACGGAGTGTTTTATTACAGTAAACTAGAACGACGTCACTTTTACTGGTGAAGCGGAATATTGCTTAATAATAAACTACAACCACGTCACTTTCAGACGATCTCAAGTTTTACAGCGGACTTACATCGCTAAAATCCGGGTTTCGATACCCATAGTGGGCAGAGTACAGATAGCGCATTGTGTAGCTTTATGTTTAATTCAAAACAACAACACTTTCAGACGGGAATCGGAGTATTGTTTTCAAATAAACTACAACGACGTTACATTTACACATAAAATGGAGAATTGTGTTACAATAAATTGCAACAACGTCCATTTTACACGTGAAGCGGAGTATTATATCACAATAAATTACAACGACGTCACTATTACACGAGATTTCTAGTAATTTCGTAACAGTGAAATCGAAAAGCGTTCAGCACGTGTATCATATATAGTTCAATTTAACGGTAACATTACTGATCTTATTGTACCTAAGTACATGTAACAGTGTAATATTGTCTGAAATAACGTTTAGATCCGTTATTAGAGAAAAATAGGTTTATATTGATACATTTATTTCTCAACTTGGAACTTTTAAGTTACTTCAGGTAAATCTTTAACTTCACAAAAGTTCAGCAGTTCTACCTTTGAAATAACTTTTAATCTTATGCGTTACATTGGCCAACTTCCAGTTCACTATATCAACACTATTTTTTATGTGTAGAAACAGAGTATAATTAGTTGTGGCCCAGCCTGGCTAGGGAGGTTAAGGCGTGCTTCTCACAATCTGAAGGTCGCGGGTTCGCATCCTCGTTGCACAATACATCCTCGCCTTTTAAAACGTGACGGTCAATCCCACTATTCGTCGGTAAAAGAGTAGCCCTAAAATTGACGGTGGGTGGTGATGACTAGGTGCCTCCTCTCTAGTCTTACACTGTTATATTAGGGATCGCTAGCGCAGATAGCCCGCGTGCAGCTTGGCGCGAACGTAAAAAAAACAAAAAAATTATTATTTTGACTTTTTGTCATTTTTTTAATTTCTCTGCGAATCTTGCACCAGAATTGCTCCCTGTTTTTCAACAGCATATTTTTTCTACGGATTGGCAATGGGGATATGTATACTGACCCCTCACTCTTAATTTTGGAGCCCACTATTTGCATAGTATGTGGACTTATATCGCTATAAACCGGATTTGGATAGCGGTTGTGGTCAGAGCACAGATAGTCCACTTGTGTTTAATTACAAAGAAACAAGCACAAATTGAAAGCGAACAAAGAAATGTCAGTTGCTTCTTTGTTTTTGAAATTCGCACAAAGCTACACGAGGGCTATCTGTGCTAGCAGTTCCTAATTTAGCAGTGTAAGACTAGAGGGAAGGCAGCTCGTGATCACCACACACCGCTAACGTAAAGTGGGAATGACTGTAACTTTTAATAAAATCCTGCCTTGAGATTCAACACAATATGAAATCTTACATTTCCGTCCCATATCTCTTTACAAAAGATAATTAAAAATAAACCGAATACTTAGTTTTTTGTAGACATTATTTCTATTTGACGACGTTAATAACAACCCACGTTTCTTTTGTCACTTCGTTTCTCATAAATATTTCTACAATCACGTACATAGGAAGTAATAATATCTGTATTTAGTTTTACGGATGATAACGATGGTTATCAGTTAACGTACCTCGATTTTTTTTGCGTTTATCTTTCCGTGGGATTAAAAACAAAAGAAACGGGCAGTTTGGTGTGTAAAGCTGTTGGTGTTTTATAAATGAAACAGGAATACCAACATGAACAATAATGAGTACTCGGAAAATCCGATTTTTACCACAAATGAGTTTGAATGATGAGGTTACCACCAATGGCTCAACGGTATGTATGCGGACTTACAACGCTAAAAATCGGGTTTCGATACCCGTGGTAGGCAGAGCACAGATAGCCCATTGTGCAGCTTTGTGCTTAATTCTAAACAACAATACAACAACAACAAGATGAGGTCAAGGTTTTAATATTAAAGTCCAAACCTCAGGTGTATACAACTACATATTTTTCGAGTTGTGTGATATATTAACCACATCTTCTGTGAACTCTCACATACAGACGTTGGAAAAAAAAGAACCAGATAGAAGTGCAGTTGACTTTCCAATAATTAAGGTACAATGCATCTAAAGTCATATAGTACCTAATAAGCCATATTCACTATAGATTCAGGAAGATGAAACAGTTTATCATAGAGTAAAACACAAATATAAAATATTGGTTGTGGTAATTATGAGGAATCTCAGGTGAAAAGTATTTTACGTGGATAATATTCTTAGAAACGAACTGATCCTAAATTTAGTTCAAGAGAGCATGAAGGCGAAGTTAAAAGAGTGAAAATTGATATGGTTGAGGCATTGAAAATTGAAAAGCGCCCCCTAACCAACTCACCATGTCGATCCAGTGAACAATCTGAAATAAATGAATGGCATTATGGCTTCAGACTTTGCATCCGTGTTGATGGCTTTTCCTGATAAAGAGAATACACACGAAACTTCAAATAAAATTTCGTTTCTAATTCATTACAAATAATAATCAAGACAAAGAGTTGCGACAACAGATGAAAACATTTTGCACATGCAAACATGACCGAGTTACGAATAAGTGGGGCTCGAATAACCAGGTAGTTAAGGCACTAGACTCGTTATCCGAGGGGCACGGGATCGAATCCCCGTCATACCAGACATGCTCGCTCCTTCAGCTATGGCAGCGTTAAAATGTGAAGGTCAATCCCATGATTTGTTGGTAAAAGCGGTGAGTGGTGATGACTAGCTGCTTACTCTCGTGTCTTACCCTGCAAAATTAGGGATGCATAGCACAGATAGCTCTCGTATACCTTTGTGCGAAATTCAGAAACAAATAAACAGTAAACGTTTATTTTAATTGCAACAGTGATAAACATAAATAAAACATTTCTATAAACATTTTGTAATTATTATTGTATAAAGTTTGTTGCTAAAATTTACTCAGTCGGTAGAAAGTTATTATAAGTTTATTAGTATCACACAGAATAAATGGCGAAACAAGTTAAGCCTAATAACGTCAAACATAGAAATTTGGTGATAAAGAACGTTACTTCACGCCTGGTAATAAAAGAAGCAAAACGTTCTTAACGTCTAAGGCCTGATGGAAAAACGCTATCCAAAAAATGTTTATCTAATGAGTTTGTTTGTATTTAAGCACAAAGTTACACCACACGCTATCTGCGCTTTCTTTACGACAGGTACCAAAAGATAATTTTTGGCGTTATAAATCTGCAAATATACAATTTAGCCAAGAGGATAAAAGCAGCTCTTTAGTTGACTATGGAACCCAAGGTTGAAATGACAATTACCTCTGTAACGTTTCGTTATTAAGAATGAATTGAAGTGACAGATAATTGAGTGAAGTTTAGCTTGAGAAACAAAGTTGAAATGCCAAACACCCAACTAAAGTTTCGCGCTTGGCATGGCCAGGTGGTTTAAGAACTCTACTCGTAATTCGACGGTCGCAGGATCGAATCCCCAACAAATATGCTATCCATATCAACCTTGGGGGGCGTTATAATGTCACCATCAATCCCACTATTCGTTGGTAGAAGAGTACCAAGAATTGACGGTAGGTGGTGATGAGTTGCTGCCTTTTCTCTAGTTTTACCCTGTAAATTAGGGACGGCTAGCGCAGATTGCCCTCCTGTAGCTTTGCGCCAAATTCAAAACAAACTAAAACTATATATGTAAAATCGGCTCGTTTAGGTTGAGAAAACATCCTATCAGACACAAACAAATTAAAGCCAATACATACAAATCTAACTAAGACACACGAAACGCAACTAAACAAAATACTACTAAAAAAAAAATCCAACACAATTTCACAAACACTTTATTTCTACCAACAAAAAACCGACTCACGCACACCACAAATATACGGTATCCCAAAACCTCATACACTAGATTGTCCATTACGACCAGTAATGTCCACATATAAATCGTTAAATTATAACCTTGGTGAATACATAGCATGGGCATTCTCCAAATATGTAATATCAGCCAGCTCATTCATCAAAGACTCTTTTAATTTTAGGTCTAATCTTAATCAACTTAATCATAAAGCCTTAATGGCCACTTTCGATGCAATATCTCTCTTTACAAAAAGTTCCAACCGCTGAAGATGCAAGATAGCTTTAGAACTCTATATCCGAGACCCAAACCCATCTATAGACATTCCCAGCAACCAATTAGTAATCCTCACAGAATTCACCACAATGAAGACAAACATCATGTTCCACAACCACAACTGTATTCAAAGAAATGGCCTAAGCATGGGCAACCCAGTATCACCAGTTCTAGCCAATATTTTTATGACACAAGTTGAAACACAAGCAATTAACAGAGCATTACATTTACCACTATACTGGTACAGATATGTAGATGACACGGTTGCGGGATTCACATGTACAGAACATACACTTAATTTTTTCAATCACATTAACGCTATACATCCCAACATCAACTTTACATGTGAACAAGAAAAAAGCAATCAAATATCATTTCTTAACCTCAAAATTACAAGATCCGATCCACAATTTAAAACAGAAATCCACCAAAAAATCACCCATACTGGACTATACATTCCTTGGGACTCAGCACATAAAACAAAACAAATACTCAACGTACCAAAAAACCAGATAAACACAGCAATAAAACAGTGACAAACATCACACCGACATTATTTATAAAATACAATGTGATATCTGCCACGACTTCTATATTGGAGAAACAAGTAAAAAAATAGAAACCAGATTCAAATAACATAAAAAGTCATCTTCACACGTTTTCAAGCACTGGAAGTCAAATAAACACAACATAACAAAAAAAAACACTCAAATACTAAATAAAGAAACAAACATAAAGAAACGCAAAATTAAAGAAGCCTTACTTATACAACAACTTAAACCCAAAATAAACCAATACAAAGGAACACCTTTATACCTATATTTAAAAAAATAAAATAAAATAATATATTCAAACATCTGACACCGCCCTCTATATTCCGACACTCAGTTACACAACCCCTTTCAAACATGTGGTCAGCTTCCGGTCAGTTACCTCTTTCTTTCTTTGTGATCCTTACGATGACCGAAAAAGGTCGAAACGTTAATCGCTCTTCTACGTAAAATGTTTTCTCAACCCAAACGAGCCGTTTTTACATATATATTTTTCTCTACTAGTGTTTTCTCGACATCACTGATTATTATTTCAAACCAAAATCTAACGTTTCGCTAGAGAGAGAGCCACGGACCAACATCTGGAGGAATGGAGGAAGAGGACTTGTGTACCTGACCCTCCTGGGTATTTAAAAAACTCAACATACCCAAATACCCACAAAGAAGAAGCGAAGCGCTAGAGAGAGATTAGGTCGAAATTAGACATCTTGATGAAGAAATATATACCTTAAGAAGGAACAAACGTTTCTTTATTAAAATGTTTAAACACATTGGTTGTTTACAGTAAATGAATGGTAATAGTGGAGTAATGTTATTTTTTAAAGATTCCTTTAGTGTTTGAGAAATTCTTCGCGATGTGTAATAGCGCTTTTAGTACAAAACCTCTTCAGAGAATTTGAAATGCCTCATTTTCTCTCAGTGTGTCATAGAGGAGCCTCATTACTTGTAATATTATGTCAAGTAAGACACTAAGTATCTGAAAGATCTCTCACTATGTTTCATGTAAAAATTTTAACTGTGTTAAATTTTCTTAATCTTTCTAGTTGTGTATCAAGTAGATGTTAAATGTGTCAGATATGTGTCACTATTGTAAGTGTTACTTCGTCATTTCTTCTCACGAATGAGCAAATTAATTCAAGAAAACAATCATTAATACAATAATACATGATGTAAAAATAATTAACAATTAAATAGTTCATTGTTAAAATATCCTTATTCTAATTTTCATGTTCGCTGACTTAAATAAAACTGATGAAAATAATACTTCACCACTTACTCAATCTCACACCGTAAAAGCAATATAAAATGGCGTTTCAACCCATTACTATAATGGGGTTTTTATAATTATTATTATAACACAGAAACAAACTAACGGCATCACTCTATAAATTAACTAGTGCACCAACCAAGTTTATTTCACCATACAACATATTTCAAGAATCACAAATCACAAAAAAAATACTTAAAGGACAAAACTCACGTAAATATTATGTATTTTCTCTTTCAGGTCTCGGGCACAGGACAGGTAAAACTTTCGGCGCCTGTCCTGTGAAAGTGGGTTTTTCTCGGGGCGCTCTCGTTTCCCCCACAGCTAAAACTAAGGCATTGGATTTTTAAATCCCAGCCTAGGCAACTTTATTGGCATGCCCTGAATCGGATCGTTTGTGTTCACATTTACAAAGACAGCTGCCTTGCGGGACGGGATTTGGCTGTTTTCTACAGTGCTACCTTGGCCTTGTTCATGAATGATATTAATTATGGCCAACTTCACTCCTTCACCCAAAAAATAGTTAAAAAATAAATAATAATAATAAAAAGGAAAATTCAATAACCTTCCACGAAAGGGGACGAAAAGGAACCACAACGTTCCCGAACACCCCAGATGGAGAGAGAATTCTTCTGATTTCTCTCTCTCTAAACTAAACCCCTGCCACGTTAGTTTGCGTTTGCATTATTATAATTACATATAAGAGCCGTATTAGTTATCATACTAATGAGGTCACTCCTTATTTGTAGAATTGGTTTGACATGTTGTGTTTCAGAGACGTCTAATATTTTCATCACATGTTCAGTTCAATACATAAATACAATAATATCATAATAAATGACTTACATAACTTAATCTTCTTGTGTGATGGTGTGAGTCAGTTATTTTATACCCAAATTACATCGTTAATTGAAACATTTTCCCATCCAGTTGTTTTCAGGTTTTGCCTCAAAGATAAAATATTAATTTGTGATAAAAAAACAAAACGAAACTGATAAATGACGTTGGAAAAACCATACATCTACAATTAAATATTTCGAGACTACGAGAAATGTCTTTGACATAGAAAATCTTATTACAGAAATTACACATGTATAAACAAGTAAACAATATTCATAAACATACGTTTGTCGTGTTTGTTTTGAAATGTGACAATAAATGTTTTATACTTCGTGGTACTTTCATTGTTTTTCAGGAACGTTCACAGCAATCTAAAAGGGGACGTTAATTTTGTAAGTAAAAGTAAGTGGTTGACAAAAGCAGTAAAAATTGTTATAATATAATGGATTTTTATATCACTTACTGACTGTTATCAAACCAAGTACAATTAAAAGTTATCTTTGATACAATAATATAAAATGTTTCTTTAGATATTGTGGAGGACACACAATACATACTACTGTTTAAGTGTCTTCACTATCAGCAAATTTAGGTTTAACATCAACGGTACTTTTCAAGTATGCTGTTTACTGTTGCCGTCTATAGCATTAGGGCGGCCCGACATGTCCAACATGTTAAGATACTCGAAACGTAATCTGATGGTCACGGGTATGATTCTCCGTCATAATAAACATGCTCTTCTCGCTTTTTCAGCTGTGGAGGTGTTATAATGTGACGGTTAGTAGAACTATTCCTTTGCGGTAGTTGGTGATGACTAGCTGTCTTCCCTCTTGTCTTAGAGACTTAGGAACGATTATTAGAGACACCCTTCGTGTAGCTTTGTGCAAAATACTAAAAAATTTAAAACAAACGAAACTATAGAATTAGGAATGAAAGTTATATTTCATAGCTCGTGTTGTACAGACATAAACTATTGTCACTGATCTACTATTTTTCCTGATAGTGAACAAAACGTAGCGTTGGTTCTTAATTTTGATTTTTATGTAAATACTAAAGATAACTTGTCAAAGTGAGTTAAATGTCGACGTAGTATATACAATAGATTCTCGTTTTTATAAACCTCCAAGCCAGTAGTGGTTCAGTATTTTCCGTACAGGACTTGGGCTCATGCTGGAGTTTTGCTACCACAGTGTCGCTTCTCGTTAAAAGTGCGTTATAAGTATGGTAATTAAATCTCACTGTTTGATTAAAGTATCCTAAGTGAACGCGGTGGGTGATGTTATGTATAAGTTTTCTCTCTACCCTATCAGTTACAATATAAGGCTGGTTGATAAAGATATCTTGATTTTAAAGATGCAGAAACTGTTCGGGAAATTTTCATCTTTTTTATTTTTAGAGCCAACAATTATATTTTGGTGAAGGAAGGAGTCTCCAGCTGAACAGTTCTCATCTCCCATGGCTTCCTTTCCGTTCCTGTTGAATGATTTTGGTATCAATTAATTGTTAGTTTGTTACAAATTCTTCGGGCTTACATGTTACGATTCAAATCATATCGGCTCGATATGGCCAAGCGTGTTAAGGCGTTCGACTCGTAACTCGAAGGACGCGTCGCACCAAAACCACGATCGCCCTTTCAGCCGTGGGGACGTTATAAAGTTCGGTCAATCCCACTATTCGTTAGTAAGAGTAGTCAAAGAGTTGGTGGTGGGTGGCGATGACTAGCTGCCTTCCCTGTGATCTAACACTGCTAAATTAGGGACGGCTAGCACAGATAGCCCTCGAGCAGCTTTGTGCGAAATTCAAAAAAACAAACAAACAAATACTTTGCGGTTGTCTGATGTAAAGACGTTAAGAATTTAAATCTAACACTAAAGGGACGCTATTAAGCCTGAAATAAACATAAGATTTGCGTACGTTGATATTACTTAAAAGTTATATTCGTAACAGATTTCCCACGCTATTTCTGAGGTTAGAGCACTGTTAGACTATTTATAATTAATCGTTACTTAATTAGTTAGAATCATTCACACTTGCCCTAATAGTCTTTTATAGCACGAGTTCTGTCCGTCTATTACGGAGAGTGAACAACAAATTTCAGGTGCACACATATCGGGGGGTTCATCACAGGGTTACGCTCGACTGTTGTTTCGTCATACGTGCACCCGCCTTATCAGTAAATCAGAAACAAAATGCATGGAAAAACCAACAATAAACAAACGTGTAATATTGTTCTCTTGTTATTATTACTGGTCGTATCGATTTGATATGCTATTAAGCATTTCTTTTTAATTGCAATTACAAATGTTACACGTACGTGGGTGTAACAGTATTTTCCAAAGGATGCGTGTATAAAACATTTAAACAGGGTCAAAAAACAGCGTTATGTATAACTAATTGCAGTATTATTGTTGAAAATAGGAACATGCTCGGTATTCGGTCCGTGTTTTGGACCAAGAAGAATCATTTCCTTTTACCAACAAAAGTGCCTTCTATATAGATTCTTGAGTAGACCCATGAATTACAAAAGTAGTACCAAGAAATATAAAACATTTAGTATGATATGATACAAAAAATAAATGTATGTTTCTGAATATTGTTCAGTGTAATTTGTTTACACTCGCATAACTTTTATAATAAGATTGTTTACATCAGACAAATTTCCCGTAGTCTTAAAGCAATCAACTCTTGATGATATGGTTTCTCCAATGTTATTTGACAATTTCGTTTGTTTGTCAAAAATCAATATTTTCTTGTTGAAAGTAAAACTTAAACAACTGTGGTGAGTTTTTCTTCAAACAGGATGTACTTGCTCATCTGATAGAGCACGACCTTTGTTTGATGTACTCTCTGAGCTAAAATTAACCCTAAAGTTCAGAAATAAGACTTTAATATATAATATATTGTTTTAAGGTCGTTTTAAAACGATCATAATAATCGAACGATAGTTAGCTTGGAAAGAATTTTATTCGTTATGAACCCCAAAGTAGTTTGGAAACCCAGACTGTATTTCTCTAAACTATTAAACTTACTGCTTTGTTATCGTAGTCCAGCTTACAAGATGATGACAGTTATATAAATATTGTTTGTCAATTTGTTTGTTTGATCGAAAATAATGATGAATTTAAATTTTAACTTTATTAAGGAATGAAGCAAATCGAAAGCAATTTTATTAATCAAAATAAGAACCTATTTGTCAACGATAAACAAAGTTATTTATATCATAACGTTAAAACTATGAAGTTCTAGAACTCAAAAATTTTTTAAAGACTTTCTCTGCTGCTGTTCAGTTGTTGAATCGTTTGTCCTGTATTAAGTTGTCCAAAGTGGTAGTCGGTGGACGACACGTCTTGGGAGTAAGGAGAATGAGGCAATGTTTCATAGTTCAATTCGTTGAGCTTCTGGAGTGTCATATGAGTAACGTGTGGACTACATTATTATTAAGTAAGATTGGTACTTATAGATTTACTGATGTTGACATTTTTTTACGCTACTTTCTATGCGTTTCTTCCATTTCTTGACAGTCACTCTCTGTAGTAATATTCTGGCCCTGGTTGAACAAATTGTAATGGATAATACCGTCCATAGATCATTATACAGGGATCATAACCTTCTGTTGGTGCAACTTTGGCTGTAGAAAAAGTTTTGAATCCTCGTCACGGTTGAGCCATTGCAAAGGTTACTTTCTGTTTTCGTAAAGAGCCCACTCTTCGCGGCAGGTCATAATAAAATCAAGAAATGGGCCATTTCTGTTGAGCAAAAACAGCAAAGCATAGTTCGAAACGGCGATTTTACTGATTCTTACTGAATTAGCGTGAAACCTACTTGTAGAGATTTCTAACTTTTAAAAATGCTCGACATGGTCCTAAATTGTGAAAATGCCAACACACAATTCTTGTGACATTTCTCAAACAGATTGGCACGGGTTTCTTTCCACTAATGCTTTCAATTGGTCGTTTTCAACAGAAGAAGGACGTCCTCTGCCCTCCTTATATTTAAGACTGACATCTGCAGTACGACGTTGGTTCCAAAAGTTTCATCGATAATATTAATACTCAAATATTAAGTAAAATAAAATAACGTCAAATAAACTTGTCACCTTTCTACAACTATCTGCCGGCAGTAAAGTGTGATCCAGATGTTGAACGTTGTTTGTTTCAGTACTCATATTTCCCTCTCCCTAATTACTATTTCTATTCTTTACTTATTATATTTTGTATCATTATTTGATTATTTTTATGTCGGACTGGGGAACAGAGGTGATGTCTGAAAGAAGGTGTATCCCCACCTTCTTCCCGTAGCTAAATATTTCAAATAATTATAACCCACATGCATATCTAATGTTTACTGTAATTAGAAATCATATGTTGTATGTTTGCCAAATTCATCAAGTCATTTAACTCTTTTTAACTCAGAGTACCTAAATATAATTATCAAAAAATAACCAACTTACCATTTCTATTCTGTCATTTATAGAGATAACCTGCTTTATTTCATTTAGTCATTTATCTACCCAGTAACGAATTTATTCATAAAACTATAAAGATAAATTTTTAACAAGCATTTTATGTGGCACTTTATCACGTGCTTCGTAAGAGTCTAAGTAAACCAAATTCACACCAATACTCTACAAAAGTAATAACCTTCTGTTTTATAAATGTGAACAGATTAATAAAGATTTTCCTTTCGTGAAATCTAACAATATTTTTAACTGTGTTAACTCACTGTACAAACCATCTTTTATAAATAGGACTTTCAAGAGTCTTTTCCTTCATTGATCTAAGAACTAGAATTCTCAAATTATGTTGATAAATCTTATCATTTCCCATGATAAGAGGAAGGACATCTCTTCTGTGGCTTTAAGATTAAAATCTCATCTTATATGTGAACGAAACAAGTATTAGTGTTGTAATGTGTACTTTGATTACCAAAAAGGGGCCGAAATACAAGAAAAATATTAAACAAAATCTTGATATTGATTTATAGAAAATGTGGGAAAAATAAGACTTTTGTTAAATCTCAGAAACTAGTTTGTATTTTAAATTCTGTTTCAATTAGGTAATATAGATATCACAGATAAGTGTGATTTTTATAAATTGTTCAACTTCACGAACAGTGAGAGAAAAGTAGAACACAGTTTACATCATGG